>NC_026153.1:9826840-9840412 GCF_000512975.1 Sesamum indicum
TCGGTTCCCATCCTGGACCAGACAACTATATTGAATACTTGAGATGTATTTACTCTATTGATCGACAAAGGATATCATTTCCTATTCGACCAATCGCTATGGACATAGACTTAGAGAGTCTAAACCATCTCAAAGCGCATGGGAGATATATCCATCATATACTGATAGAGGACGGATTCTATCTTGAAATCCACCGTCCTCAATACATAACTGCACTGCACTGAAAAAGGCTTATAATGACCACATCGACAACACAGTCATCTCTTGATAGATCCAAGATATAGCCATGCATGTGACTGGACTGCCATGATTCCTCAAGTCCAAGGACTATGCATGTGACTGCCATGATTCCTCAAGTCCAAGGACTAATTGGAGTCGGGAATTCAAGTCATACTGACCAAGCCTCCAAAGCTTCCATATGATGATTCCCTCGAGTCAGTTCAATCAGCTAACAACCTTGTCAACTAATCCACTAAAATTGCATAGACATCCCATGTTTGTCGCTGATACGGCACGGCACTCATCCAATGAATGCAATACTTAGTGCAAGTCTCTATAGGACTCTCGATGCCCAGTCTCGAGGTCCTTGACTTGGTTCAGACCAACTACAAGTCTGTATAAAAGGGAAACAAACTTTCTTTAATAAAATCTTGTAAAACAGCTAAATTTCGAACGTTCTCAGAATTCGACGAAACTTGATCCAAACGTTGGTCTAGACCCAAGAATTTGAGTGGCAAATTTACATAAATAGTAAGCACAACAAACACACTGTGCCACAGATGAATGCTTACTGCATTCATCAAGATAATATCACATTCATAAAGATTTCTAAATGGTTTCCAAAACCGTCAATCAATTGGCTTTCTGATCACCATTTCGAACAATCTCCCACTTGACTTATAGCCAATTGCCCATACCCCTCAGACCTATCTGAGTGTGCAATTTGCGATACCTGCTCGGTCTCAAGGGTCTACCATATTTTCTGCCACAATGATGAAGTCCAACCGCACGTCACCTCTTCCTACCATCGTTCCAAATTGATGGTGGCATCTAAGAATATTCCTTGGATTTGTGATGAGATCTCGGCCCTTTTACTTGTATCATTGCCTAGTTGTTATCATCGTCTAGGTAACTACTGGCTTGGCCATGCTAAACTACACATTCAACCATTGGATGTGGTTTTTCATACAAAATACTTCCTGAGCAATTATTAAAGTTACTATAAATTTGACTTCCATGGTGAAAACCATTGTGGCATCACACTTGAAACCATTCCAAGCTACCACATCACCATTAAGTCTGGATGTACTTTCAAATTGAGACTAGTCACCATTCACATATAACTGGAAGCTAGTATCGCCACAGCCTTCCAGAATCAACTCTCCATTGACTTGCATGAAAAACGCTTCTTTAATCCTTATTCAGGTACTAAAGAGTAATCTTGACTGCTATGCAGTGCCTTCTCGATACATTCCCGATATCCATTGTTATGCTCAAACCACACACTACATTCGGTCTAGTGTATTAGACCACATACCCATGTTGTCAACAGTAAAAGACATAGGGGATGTCAAACATCTTTCCAATCTCCTCATCAGTCCACGAGTCTTGGAAATCTTAACCCTATGATAAGGGAAGGAATCCAATTCCTTCATGGAGAATTGCATGAATAATGTTTATGCTTCAGTGTTTCCCAACATCTTCCATCATTCCAAATGAGTAAGACGTTCACACTTAAAACACTAGGAACACAACTAAGCTCCCACTGACCTTCTAACTCATTCTTGACCTCAGTCATACCGTGCATGACTTTGTCTAAACTAATATTCCAGATACAGGAAGTTTCAGACCTAGTTTGTAATCCATGTCGAATCTCATGGCTCCAAGCCATTCATCCAACCCAATGTCCTACATCGCTTCTCCTTATTTCTTTGGATCATAATCTAATTGACTAGTCAGACTCAGAAACCTGTACCTATTAGGTAACTAAGGTGTTCTAGTCATCCCTCAGGAGGCTGGAATATAGTGAGTTAGTGGAAAAATTCGATTACAAATAATGTTTGCAACATTTGACTAAGGTGCCTCTCACTTGATTCCTCAAGGAGCTACTCCTCACGCAATTATCTAATGAAATCCAATTTCCCTTAGGATAATAAAAAAACCTGTACAAAGCTAGTTTGCCTCCCACTAGTCCCTTAATGCATGCAGGACCATCCAATATACTAAAGTACGTTGTGGAAATAGGCTTGCCATGCTATATGGGCCAAGGTAGTTCACTGAAAGAACAATCAAACCATGTCCAACAAGGTTCGATCCCTCCCTTATCAGAGATACCGTTCAATTGTGGAACTTTAAGGAAGAACTCCACTGAGTGAGAATTCCATTCTCGTCAGATATTTTTTAAGAACTCCCACTAAATACACACTACCTCGATCCAATCGAAGGATTTAATTTTGCTACTAGTTTATTTCTCCACTTCAAGTCTAATTCTCCGAACTTTCCAAAGGTCCTTAGACTTGTGAACCCCCTTTTGGCTCTGTGTATTCAGTGATTCATAGATATCTAATTGGATCCAATCCAATAGACCATTGGCAAGCACACTTTGTCCTACAAAGTGCTTTTCAGTCCTCATCATGCTCAAGAAGACCTTGCAAGCTTGCAGACTCAACTTGTCTATTTCTAGACTCATTGAATTCACCAACTTCCTTATCCCAACTAGAGAAATATGACCTACCTTCGCATGCCAGATCTGTGAGTTTATCTTGATTATCCATTTGAACCATTTGTTTTGAGCATTCATAATCCAATTACAAGATAGTGTTGAAATAATTACGTAAACAACCTTAGCAGACAAGAATAACCATTCTTTGTCAAATGAAATAACCATCATTGATCAAAATCATGTAATCCATATTGTCCAACAATGGAAAACCATAATTAGATCATGCTAGGTTACATAATTATGTCCTATCATCTTTATTGTAACATGATCACTAATAGATAAGACTATCTAGTCCTTGAACCACATAGCAACAGCCCTGCCATTGCTAAGTTTCAGGACCGTTTATCTCAGCCTTCTACTCCTTTTCACCACCTGCAAACCATTTGCAGATTTTGAGCTTTACAGCTGGTATCCAACACCCAATAAGTGTAGTAATAGCCATGTTAAGGCTCAATAACAAATTATACTTTGATTATTGAAGATGGACTCTCAATCTTCTATTCCCCCTTTTCATGGAAATTATTCCAAACATCTTTTGGAATCCATGACTGCGGAACCGCTTTCCTCTTCCCTTTGCCCATGCCCAGCTGAGCAACAGGAGCGCTCTGAGCACTTGCACTAGCTGATTCTATCTTACCCTTCTTCCTCCTCCAGCGTCCGGCCCCTTTGCCTTTCGCTTCTGAGGTCGAAGCCTCCCTTACCAATACCGATAGCACAGACTTTTCAATCGTTTCCACGTACTAAACCAACATATTTATCAACTCATGAAGGTCTTTGTCAAGCCTATTCATGTTATAGTTTACGATCAATGGGTCAAAGGAGGAAGAGAGTGAAGGATCACGTCAATGTACGTCTTTTTCTCAAGATCAACCTTGAGGTCCTTGAGCTTCTCCACAAGGGATAGCATCTTAACCCAATGCTCCTGTACAGAAGACCCTTCAATCTGTTAGAATAGGTGACCAAAAAGCCAATTGGATTGGCCTTTATGTAATTTGTTTTGACAATTTTGTTGAAATTGTAACATTGTTTATGGATAAAGTAAGTATTCATTATCTGGCAATTGTATTTGTTGTGCTCACTGATTATGTTTAAAGGTTTAACATCACAACAAAGCCCAAAAACCAAATTGTACAACCTATGTAGTTGGGCTGTGCATTGGATGGTAGCCATGAAACCAACTTCTGAAGGTTAGGTTTGAAATGTTCCAAGTTGAGGACCTCGAGACTGGGCATCGAGAGTCCTATTGAGACTTGCACTAAAATTGCATTCATTGAATGAGTGTCGTGTTTGATCGGCGACAGACGTTAGACGTCTATGCAATGTTAGTGGGTGGTTGACAAGGTTGTCAAGAAGACTGAACTAACTTGCGGAAATTTATCATATTGAAGCCTGGGAGGTCGGTATGAAATGACTAGATCTTCCTGGCTCCGATAGTACGGGATTAGTCCTTGGACTTGAGGAACCACGAAAGTTGCATGCATGTGATGGTTGTATCTTCGATTTGACAAAAGATGATTGTATCTTGGATGTGGTCATTACAAGACTTTTTCAGTGCAATTACAATATGTAGTGAGGGCGGTGGGTTCCAAGATAGAATCCATCACCTGCAGTATATGATAGTAGAGTCTCCTATGCGCTCTGAGATGGTTGCTACTCTTAGAGTCTGTGGTCACAGCGATTGGTTGAGTAGTTAGTGGTTTCCTACATCAATCAATAGAGCAAACGCATCTCGAGTTATCGAGCATAGTATCTAGTCCAGGATGGGACTAACGCCCAATTCCATGCCCTACACATAGATCAGGACACGGATGATGGAAGGACCGTACCCGTATGGAACTCAGGAGCCTAAATGTTCATGCCAACATTCACCTAGAATCTAGTGCCATGCACCGTTGCTAGACGGCCACCCATGCTGACGGAAATTTTCGATTAGTGGTTAATTGGAAATAAATTATTTAAATTATATTTAATTAATTATTGTGTTGGACACAAGCCCAAGTGTAGCTGAGGGTGAACCTAAAGAGTCATACACAAATCACTATGGAATTGGTGGAATTAATTTAGAATTAATTCAAAAAAAATTGAATTAATTTAATTAGATTAACTTAATTCAAGGAGAATATATATAAATTATTGGATCATTTATTTAGCAATCCATTTGATGGATGGCTCAAGAATTAATTAATTGGATTAACTTATTTTTGGGCTTAACACATTTAAATTAATTGGATTAGTTTATTAGGTTTGACTTAATTAATTAATTAGATCAATTAATTAGTATTTGGGCTTAGATTTATTTAATTGTGTGCATAATTAAAGTCCAAGCCCATTTGAGGGTGGTTGGAGCAAGTTAAGAAGGAGTTGAAACTCCACACCATGATGAACCTGATGGAGGAGTTATTTCATCATGGTTGGAGGTTATATGAATATGGTAGTATAGGTTGTCTTGGAGGCAAACTTAGTAGTTATTGAATTTTGAATTCAATTGTATGTGAGATACAAAACTACACACATATCCAATATAACCACCACAAAAGCCACAAATTTTCTCTCCAATTTCTCTAAAAAATATTCTCCTTTTTGTTCTATATTTAATTGGATTCAAATTAGAACACAAAACAATCCAAAAGAACTAAACAATAGTGTTGTGTTTGGAGTTATTTTTCTTCTTGTTCTTTGTTCTATCTAGTAATAGAACAAGAACTTTACCTTTTTTATTTGTGGTGTAGACAACTTAGAGGAATTCTAGTTTGAATTCTCAAGTGAACGGAACGGGAGAACGTAAAGGGAACAACGCACGTTGCAGTTTTCTAAAGAAACAAAAGGTAAAGTTTCATATTATGTTTCTATATTTTTGGTTTCAACCTCTAGCCACATGTCTAGCATGTTTATATGGTTATTATAATGCTTTGACAAACAACGAACACCTGGAATTTCAAAGGGTGTTCCATTTGAACCGGTTTTAAATTTTTTATTTCACGCTTCCATCGCATTCTCGGGCCATACCGATTCTTTCAGTGCTATCAGAGTCAGGTTCGATGTTGTGGCTTTAGGATTAATATGTTATTATGTGTTGAGCATGAGCAACGTGTTTAATTTGCTTTTAGAAAGCATGTTTTATGGCTTTGAAGCATGGTTATATGTTTAGAAAATATGTATTAATTTTACTTTTAAATTATGGTTATCTATGTGATTTTTAAAAATTGGATTTTCTGTAAATGCATGATTTTATTTCAGTTTTTAATTCAAGAAATTAAAAGAAATATTCAAAAAATAGAGCACTACAGCCGTTGTTGCCCTACCGGCCAGTCATTGGCCCGCAGGGCACGTGAGCAAGGATGGCGTACGTGCAGGTAGGGTGGTAGCGCGCAGGCGCACGCCCAGCGCATGCGTGTATCTGACAGCAGATGGTCATCTGTTGTTCCGAACGGCTGGGCCGTTTTGTGCCATTTTTTCAGAAAAATTGAATTTCCTAATATTTGCAATTTTTCTGAAATTATTGATTTTGGCTAATTTTAATTTTAATTAAATTAGATTTTTCTAAAATTAAATTGTTCCTTAAATTAATTTGGAAATGGTTTCCAAACAAACAAAAGGAAATTCGTACATTGGATGTATGGATGATATTCATTTTTTAATTGCATTATTAGTATGTTATTTTCTGAATTTAATTATGTTTTGTTTTGGTATTTGATATTGGATATCATTTGTTAAATACATGGATTGTATTTATTTGTTTAACATGTTTATATTTCATATAAATGTGTTAATTATTATTTATTGGATAAACAATGGGGATGATTACAAAGCCCATTGGCCGATGTATGGTTTATTTTTATGTTGGATGAGGCCTGCGTGCCTCTTTGTTTTAATTCCTTCTTTCGTTTTGTACTTTCCCCAACTTCTGATTGGTGTTTTCATTTTCAGTTGTTATGAATGTAGTTAGAAATGTGAGGTTTTATTTATTTTGAATAAATATAAGCTTCCAAGGAGATGAAGACCTAGGCCTGTTGGACGGAGCTCATGATGGAAGAAGAACAAAGAGGAAGGCCCATTAGAATGATAGTGGGTTATTATTTTGTAATAGTTAGGCTACACCCTAGATTGACCATAGACTCACTGGGGGCTCAGTGGGGCACTTAGGATTAGGCTTGTGATCATCCAACAGGAGCGTGCTAGGTTTATTTTTGCATGTGGTAAATATTTTGATTTTTGACGTTTATGTGTTTGGAATGCGTTTATACTCAATCATTAAAACTTTTTCATGCGAAATGTTATAATGATGAGGTCTCGGTCACAACTAACTTGAACTCTCAATTGGATGGTTCAAGTATATATTAGGCCCAAAATGGAATTAAATCAAATGGTTTGATAATTCCAAGCCTTCCATCGACGATAATGTAGTGTGGATGCTACTTCTACCCTTTTGTGGTCTCACGAGTCATGGCACATTTGGGATAGAAGAAAGCTACACTATTATTGTGAACAAATGGAATATGCTCCTATTTCCCTGTCTCACGAGTCGTGGGGGGCGATAGTTGAGATATTCATTTGGTTGATGGGTTGGGCCTAACGCTGAATAATGTGATTTGCTTGGAGTCCTCGGGATCACGTGAAGAGGCGAGGCAAAATATCTTTGGGATCTCATTGGATGAGAATGGTAATGGTTACCTCCCACAAAATTTTTTCCTTGTGAATCGTAAAAGCGGAACATGGAGAATTGTGTTTGTGTATCCCAAGCCCACTAGGAAATGATTCTCCGATACACCACTTGAGAGTGGTGGACTTTGGAATAAATAGTGGGAGCGGTTAATGACTAAAGACCAAGTCGTAACTTGTATTTAATGTTACAATCAATTTGCTAATTTTTGCTTTACATTTTGAATGTAGATGTCTAAGAATCCATTAACCATGATTTTGGAGATAAACAAATTTTATGGAACGAACTACAATGATTGGCTTAGAAATCTGAGGATTGTCCTCGATTTAAAGAATCAGACTTACATTCTAGATAAGTCTCTTCCTAGGACCTTGCCGGAGGGGTCCACATCTGAAGAACGTGTGACATTTTAAAGGTGGCACGAGGAAAACTAGAAGGTCCGCAACATCGTACTGGCATTTATGACAAACGATATCTAGAAATAGTGCGATAGGCTTGATGATTTCCCGTCGATAATGCTCCGCATGAAAGAGGTTTATGCGGTTTCGGATAGGCATATTAGATATGCCGACACAAAAGCATTTTTCGGTACCAAGATGATTGAGGGATCCTCTATGCAAGAGCATGGGATCAAGATGCTTTCCCTCGTTGAAAAGCTCGAGTATCTTCAAGTTGGGCTTGATAATGACACGTACATTGACATGATCCTCCAGTCACTTCCCTCTTATGACCCTTTTGTCGTAAACTACAACATGAATGGGCTTCAAAAGACCATAAACGAGTTGATTAACATGTTGGTCCAATACGAGGCAACGACCAAAAAGTCTGCGCCGTCGGTTTTGGTAAGAGAAGTTTCGACCTCTAAAGCGAAAGGTAAGGGGACCAGACACTAGAAAAGGAAGAAGGGTAAGACAAATGCCGCTGCAAGCGCTTTGATCGCTCCTATTGCCTCGGTGGGGATGGGGAAAGGTAAAAGGAAGGTGGGTTCCAAGTTAATAAAGGCAAATGATATCTGTATGCATTCCTGGGAAAAGGGCCACTAGAAGAGGGAGTGTCCCAAGCTCCTCTCCAATGTAGGTACATTTGTTATTGAGGTTAACATAATAACTAACTCTGTTTCTTGGATATTAGATACTGGCTTTGGAGCTCATATCTACAATGATCTAAAAAAATTATTTTTATTTGATGAAGAATGGTTCTTCACATCTGCTAGGAAAACTTCATAATAATCTTTATATTCTCCAACAGCATTATCTCGTCATGATTTCTCAAGACAAACGTAAACTGGAAAATCAAGAAAACGCACAGATTTAGCATGCAAGGTTAGGTCACATCTCTCAAGATAGGATTGAAAGGTTGGTAGACTCAAAAAGTCTAGAGATAGATGATTTGGATCACCTACCAGCCTGCGAATCTTGTCTGAAAGGGAAAATGACCAAGAAGCCTTTTCTAGGACAAAGTACGCTTGCCAATAGTATGTTGGATTTGATCCATTTAGACGTCTGTAAGCCACTGAATACACAAGCCCGAGGTGGATTTTCCTACTTCATAACCTTTATCGATGATTACTCACGATATGATTATGTTTACTTAATAAGGTACAAGTCTGAGGCCTTTGAAAGGTTTAAAGAGTTCAGACTTGAAGTTGAAAATCAAACTGGTCGCAAAAAAACCCTTCGGTCGGACCGAGGTGGTGAGTATTTAATTGGCAAATTCTTAAATTACCTAAAAGAGAATGGAATTATCTCTGAGTGGGCTCCTCCTAGAACTCCACAACTTAACGGTGTCTCTGAAACGAGGAACCAAACCTTGTTGGACATGGTTCGGTCCATAATGAGTTTTGCCGAACTACCCTTATCCTTTTGGGGATATGCTCTTGAGACGACAGCCAAGTTGTTGAACATGGAGCCTTCTAATACCGTGGACCAGACGCCATATCAGATATGGCATGGCAAGCCTGCGTCCTATAACTACTTTAGAGTGTCGGGTAGCCCTGCATACGTCAAGACAGGTTCGTGGGTTATCCTAAGGAAACTGCGGGGTATTATTTCTATGATCCCTCCGAATAAAAGGTTTTTGTCTCGCGAAACGCAGTGTTCTTGGAAAAAGGTTTTCCAGCGGATACCCAACGTGAGGAATTGCTCCTTGAGGAATCCAGTAAGGCAATACCTCAAATGGATGTAGTGACATCATCTGCGCCTATAGTTCCCACTAACGATATTCTTGCCCTTCGAAGGTCAACCGGATTGTCCCAACAGCCTGAGAGGTATGGATTTTTGGGTTTTGACTGGTCAATTGGATAATGATCCAAAGACCTATTGAGAAGGGATGTCGGACATCAATTCGGGAAAATGGGTTGAGGCGATGAAATCCGAGATAGACTCTATGAGTTGAAAATAAGGTTTGGACGTTAGTAGACCCACATCTGTTGGAGAAGAGCAGAAGGTCTGCCACCTCCAGAAGTCCATCTATGGTCTCAAACAAGCTTCCCAAAGCTGGAATATCCATTTTGATGAGGTAATACGGGGTTATGATTTTATCAAGAACGACTTTGACCCTTGTGTATACAAGAAGGTCAGTGGGAGCTCAGTTGCGTTCCTAGTGCTTTATGTGGATGACATCTTCCTCATTGGTAATGATGTCAAAATGTTAGGTGACACTAAAGCATGGTTATCCACATAATTCTCCATGAAGGATTTGGGTCAGGCTTCCTACATCCTAGGCATCAAGATAATCAGGGATAGATCTAAAAGGATGTTAGGAATGACCCAAACCTCATATGTTGAGAAAGTCTTGAAGAGATTCAAGATGAAAAACTCCAAACGAGGATTCTTTCCTATGAGACATAGGGTTAAGCTGTCCAAGAAGCAGTCTCCTAAGACTGATGAGGAGCTTAGAAAAATGTTTGACATACCCTATGCTTCAGTTGTAGGTAGCATACAGTATGTTGTGCAGTGCACAAGGCCAGATATCGCTTTTGCTTTGAGCGTAACAAGCAAATATCAGGCATGTGCCGGTGAGGCTCACTGGACTGTAGTCCAGACCATACTTAAGTACCTGAGAAGGACTAAAGATATGTTCTTGGTTTATGGTGGTGGAGAGTTAATTCTGGAAGGCTACAGCGACGCTAGCTTCAAGTCTGATGAGGATGATTCCATGTCTCAATCAAAGTTTGTATTCAGGCTGAATGGTGGTGTAGTGGCTTGGAAAAGATTCCAAGCAGGATACCACAGCAGAGTCCACCACTGAAGCTAACTACATAGCGGCTTCAAAAGCAACTATGGAGGCGGTTTGGATGAAAACTATATCCAAGACTTGGGTGTAGTGCCTAGCATTGCCGAACTAGTGGTTATCTTCTATGATAACAATGGGGCTATAGCGCAAGTGAAGGAAACCAAGATCTTATCACAAATCCAAACATATTCTTAGACGCTACCATCTGCTTACAGAGATGATGGGAAGAGGTGACGTTCGGATGGACCGAGTCATATCAGCAGAAAATATAGCTGATCCATTGACCAAGCCGGTGTCGCAGATTGCTCATGCTTAGCATCTTGGAAAGATAGGTTTGAGAATGATGAGTGATTGGCTTTAAGGTCAACTGGGAGTAGAATAGGTGACCCGAAAAACCAATTGGATTAGCCTTTATGCAATCTGTTCTGACAATTTCAGTATAATTGTAACATTTTTTATGAATAAAGTGAGTATTCATTATTTGGCAATTGTATTTATTGTACTCACTGATTATATTTATAGGCTTAAAATCACGAAAAAGCCCACAAACCAAATTGTACAACCTATGTAGTTGGGCTGCGTATTGGATGGTAGCCATGAAACCAACTTCGGAAGGTTAGGCTTGAAATGTTCCAAGTCGAGGACCTCGAGACTAGGCATTGAGAGTCCTATTGAGACTTGCACTAAAATTCTATTCATTGGATGAGTGTCGTGTTTCATCAGTGACAAACGTTGGACGTCTATGCAATGTTAGTGGGTGGTTGATAGGTTGTCAAGCCGAATGAACTGACTCGCGGGAAGTCGTCATATGAATGTCTTGGAGGATTGGTCAGTATGACTAGATCTTCCTGGCTCCGATAGTAAGAGATTAATCCTTGGACTTGAGGAACCATGGCAGTTGCATGCATATGATGGTTGTATCTTGGATTTGACGAAAGATGACCGTATCTTGGATGTGGTCTTTACAAGTCTTGTTCAGTGCAATCAAAATATGTATTGAGGATGGTGGGTTCCAAGATAGAATCCATCACCTGTCAGTATATGACTGTCCAGTCTCCTATGCGCTCTGAGATGGTTCGTGCTCTTAAAGTCTGTGGCCATAGCGATTGGTTGAGTAGAGAATGGTTTCCTACGTCAATCAATAGAGCAAACGCATCTCGAGTTATCGAGTATAGTTTCTAGTCCAGGATGGTAACTGACGCCCAATTCCATGCTCTAAACTTAGATCGGGAGATGGCTGATGGAAGCACTGTACCCGTATGGTACTTAGGAGCCTAAATGTTCACGCCAACATTCACCTAGTCTCTAGTGCCATGCACCATTGCTAGACGGCCACCCACGGTGATGGGAATGTCCGATTAATGATTAATTGAAAATAAATTGATTAAATTGGATTTAATTAATCATTGTGTTGGACACAATCGCAAGTCTAGCTGAGGGTGAACATAAAGAGTTACACTCAAATCACTATGGAATTGGTGGAATTAATTTAGAATTAATTCAAGAAGAAATGAATTAATTTAATTGGATTAAATTAACTCAAGGAGAATATATATAATTGACTCGATCATTTATTTAGCAATCCATTTGATGGATGACTCAAGAATTAATTAATTGGATTAATTAATTTTTGGGCTTAACACATTTAAATTAATTGGATTAATCTATTAGGTTTGGCTTAATTAATTGATTGAATCAATTAATTAGTATTTAGACTTAGATTTATTTAATTGAATTAAATAAATCAATGGACTTTGCTTGGGCTTGATTTAATTTTATTAAATCGAGCCCGATGCATAATTGAAGTCCAAGTCCATTTGATGGTGGTTGGAGCAAGTTAAGAAAGAGTTGAAACTCCTCACCATGATAAACATGATGGAGGAGTTATTTCATCATGGTTGGAGGTTATATGAATATGGTAGTATAGGTTGCCTTGGAGGCAAACTTAGTAATTATTGAATTTTGAATTCAATCGTATGTGAGATACAAAACTATACATATATCCAATATAACCACCACAAAAGGCACAAATTTGCTCTCCGTTTTCTCTAAATAATATTTTCCTTTTTGTTCTATATTGAATTGGATTCAAATTAGAATACAAAACAATCCTAAAGCACTAAACAATAGTGTTGTGTTTGGAGTTGTTTTTCTTTTTTTTCTTTGTTCTATCTATCAATAGAACAAGAACTTTACCTTTTTCATTTTATGGTCTGGACAACTTAGAGGAATTCAAGTTTGAATTCTCGAGTGAACGAAACGGGAGAACATGAAGGGAACAACGCACGTTGCAATTTTCTAAAGAACCAAAAGGTAAAGTTTCATATTATATTTTTATACATTTTGTTTCATCCTCTAGCCACATGTCTAGCATATTTATATGATTATTATTATGCTTTTGACAAACACCAAACGCCTGGGAATTTCAAAGGGAACACCCCTTTGAACCGATTTTAAATTTTGTATTTCACGCTTCTATCGCATTCCCGGGCCATACCGATTCTTTCAATGCTCGGCAAGTACCAGAAAAAAAAAGAGTATAAATGAATGATATTACGAGTGTTATTCCTCATTTTTTATGTACAAAAGAGAGGTGGACATTGAAACAAAGCTCTCAATATGAAATTACAATGTTCCTTTCAACTAAGTGGTAGCATGAAGATGAAAGTTGTAGTATCTAGGCTCAAGTTCTATTTATAAGCAACCATAAGTTGGTTGGAGAAGATCAAAGATTTGGTGAAGCATGATTTCAAAGTAGTTAGTTAATTTGAATCTCCCATAGATTCGGTGGAGAATCCCCAACTATTTGGGGACCAACAATTTTCAGGGGGCAGTTGGAGGCCAATGTGGTTGAAGGTGCCTTCTTGGGATATGGACGCCTTCTTGGATTTTTAGGAAAGTGGTTGAGGAAGCGTCTTCTCCTAGCTGAAGTCCAAACTTTTAGGGTTTATATTTT
>NC_026153.1:9840422-9844692 GCF_000512975.1 Sesamum indicum
TTTTCTTTAGGGTTAGGGACCCAAGGTAACCTTGGGGGGGGGGGGTACTAGTCTTATACTAATCCTGTGAGGTGTGCCTCTATAGATTTTGTGTGGATGTCACCTAGGCCACCCATAGACGGCACGTGATATAACTTTAACTGAAAAATTTCAAGTCCCTAAGTTTCTTTGTGGCCCTATGAAGCCTTTTTAGATTTGGACCAATTGGACGTTTTTTAGCCAATTAATTTTTTGGGGGCACTCCTACTGGATTCTAGGGAGACTATTCAAATTGGGCTTATTAGGGGCACCTTGGTCCTAACTCGAGTTGGACCTTTTGGGGGCACCTTAGGCCTTGCGTTCCTCTGGGATTTGCCATCTCTTTTATTCTCTTAGACTGCTTACGCCTCTTTGGGGCAGTCCATTTTCATGGTCATTAGATATATATATATATATCCTTTTAGTCCCATTCAAATTACTTTTAATTTACTTGTTCTCATTAAAATGAGATAAGATGTTAATCAATCACAACTTTTACTTATATTCTAATGTCCATTTATTCCATATTTCACATTTTTTTTCATATACTTAGAAGGATGTAGTCCTTAAAAAATAGTACAATTTGGTGGGGATAGACATGATTGGTATGAAGGAATATAATTAAGTGGGATTTGAATAAATTTTGGAATAGAATAAGGATGAAAAAGAATCATATTTGAATATCATTCCTATTATTAATACACAATAAATTCTGAAGCATTGATATTGTCATTTCTTAATGATTGGCAACATAATAAAAATAATCTTTGTCATGGGTTCGAGGTCTAGTATCTGACCTTCATGCTGTACTTTGAGGTCCCAAAATAACCTGAAAACCCAAATTGAGGGATATCTGCGTCATCCTGGCAGGGACACTACATCGCCCAAGTTAACAAATGAATAGGGGGTCAACCAAAATAATAAGAAGTGAAAGGTCTCTAGGAATGCATATTATTAAATGAAAAAAAACTAGAGTATTTATACTTATGGATTAATAGTATAGAGACATGTGCGTTTTTTTTAGATTTTTCGACGTGCCGGTCATCCGCGCTACATCAAATATGTGCTAGGCCAAGCCCCTTTGGTGAATTGGGCCCATAAGCCAGATTCATGGATCAATACTAGTTCCTGGGCTACTTTAGCCCAAACGCTAAGCCATCTGATGTCTCATTTGATCTGGTTTTTCCCCGTTTCCACAGTTATTGGATCGCATGTCTCTTCACCTTTTTCACTTCATTTCCCACCATTAGATCCGCCATACTCTATTGATCTTGGCTGTCCTTTAGAGCAGTAATTCTCTTCCTCCTTTATAAATTCCTAAAGCCTTCATCTCTCACAATGCTTTACCCTCTATTATTCCCAACTCCCTATTCTCCATACCACGACCTCCACCACTAAAGTTGAGGATTCTTAAGGTAACCTTTTTGTTCATTCTCTAATTTTGTTTTCTTATTATTTCTGTCTTTGTTTGTGTTCCTCATCATGTCTAGGATAGGTGATGTGTGTGGTATCCTAGTTGAGTATGAATAGGTTCCTCATCGTTGCACGCGGTGCACTCAGCTTGACCATGCTAGTGAGAAACATCCTCAAAAGCAAAGCACTGCTCCTGTGCCCCCCCTCCCCCGCCCGTTAGGGTTTCTGTACCTATGTCTATAGGTCCAACCTCTCCTATTCATGATGAAGGTCAGTGCAGCAAGCCATTATAAAGGATTATTAACCTTCATAAGCAGCTAGATAAAGGGAAAGAGATAGTCGTCTTTAATAAAATTTCAACATTATAAGGGCTACTATCTACTAAGGGCTTTAATATCAGCAGCCCTCCCAGGGGCGTCATTGATTAATGGAGTTATGTGGAATGTGCATGGTCTCAATAAGCGAGACAATCATAGTGTAGTCTTTCATGTCGGAATTTCATCTTGATTTATTGGTTATTGGAGATGAGACTGTCAGTTCCAAATTCTATGTCGGTGCAACAAATGCTGCCATAATCGATGGGAATGGTTTTATGACTATATGTCTGGCTCAGGAAACAAAATCTAGTGAGGGTGGAATGATGGAGAGCTTGCTATCCAAATTCTGGTAGTACACGTTAGTTTGTGCATCATAGCATTGAGAAAAGGACTTCACATCATTTAAGGGAGTGGATCGGCCTAAAAAGCGTCGTGGAAGCGTGAAAAAAATAAAATAAACAATTCAAGCATATATATCCCGATCAAGGGGTGTCTCTTAATCTATTCCCCGGAATCCGATGTACAATGAAAAAGGCCAATAATCTAATCGCAATAAAAACGAGATGTAAAAAGGAAAAATCCGAATTACTTTCTTCCAAGGCTACAAGCATTGATTCCCTCCATTTCGGATCCATTTACGGTGAGATCTCGATGCTGAGACCCTCTAAAATCATCCACCTCCACTAATAGGATGTCGTCTTCTTGTGCTAGCAAGAACGACTATGAAAGAATTAAGATCAAAACAACCGCTATTGACTAATGTGTTTTGATCTCCATTTTGTTTTTTTTTTATCTCTAAGACCAAAACAAGAACATGGAAAGTAAAGATTAAGAGAGAGGAGGAGAATGGAGAGGAGGAGAGGCTAGTGTGTGTTATGTGTGTGGCTAAGTTTTAATGTAGGTATATATACGTTAGAATTGGTGATCAGAAAGCCAATTGGATTGGCGATTTTGGGAACGATTTAGCAATTTTTATGAATGTGTTATTATCGTGATAAATGTAGTAAGTATTCATCTATGACACCATATATTTGTTGTGCTTACTATTTATGTTGAACGGTATTTTAAAGTCACAATAAATGCCCACAGACTAATTGAATAACCTATGTAGTTCGGCTGCGTATTGGATGACAGCTATGAAATCAACTTCTGTGGGTTGGTTTTAAACGTTCCAAGTCGAGAACCACGAGACTGGGCATCGAGAGTCCTATAGAGACTTGCACAAAGTATTGTATTCATTGGATGAGTGTCGTGTTTCATCGATGAAAAACATAGGATGACTATGCAATTTTAGTAGATTAGTTGACAAGGTGGTTAACTTATTGAACTGACTCGCGGAAATCGGTCATATGGAAGTCTTGGAGGCTTGGTCAGTATGACTTGAATTCTCGGCTCCGATAATACAGGATTAGTCCTTGGACTTGAGGAATCATGATAGTCGCATGCATATGATGGATATATCTTAGGTCTGGCGAGAGATGATTGTGTCTTTGATTTGGTCATTACAAGTCTTGTCTAGTGTAGTCGGAGTGTGTAGTGAGGGGGGCGGATTTCAAGATAGAATTCGTCCCCTATCAGTATATGATGGATATATTTTCTATGTGCTTTGAGATGTTTAGCCTCTCTAAGTCTATGGCCATAGTGATTGGTCGAATAGGAAATGATTTTCTTTGTAAATAAATAGAGTAAACGCATCTCAAGTATTCAGCATAGTTGCCTGGTCCAAGATGGGAACCGACGCCCAATTCCATGTCTAAGACTAAGGCCGAGAGATGGTCGACGAAAGGACCATACCTGTATGGAACACGAGAGCTAAATGTCCATTCTAACATTCACTTTGTCTTTAGTGCCATGGACCATTGCTAGACGGCCACTCATGGTGACGGGCGTTTTGGATTAATGGTTAATTAGAAATAAATAATTTAATTTAATTTAATTAATTATTTATGTTGGACACAATGCCCAAGTCTAGTTGAGGGTGAACCTAAAGAGTCACACACAAATCACTATGGAATTGGTGAAATTAATTTGAGAAGAAATAAATTAATTTAATTGGATTAAATTAATTTAAGAGAATATATATAAATGATTGGATCATTTATTTAATAATCCATTTGATGGATGGATCAAGAATTAATTAATTGAATTAATAAATTTTGGGCTTAACACTTTTAAATTAATTGGATTACTTAACTTTGGGCCTAACACCTTTAAATTAATTGGATTAATTATTAGGTTTGACTTAATTAATTTATTCGATCAATTAATTAGTGTTTGGCCTTAGAGTTATTTAAATGGATTAAATGAATATTTGGACTTTTTTGGGCTAAAAATAATTTAATTAATTACTGTCTAATGAATTTTTGTTGGGCTTGATTTAATTTAATTATATCAAGCCCAATACATACTTGAAGTCCAAGTCCATCTGAGGGAGGTTGGAGCAAGTTAAGAAGGATTTGAATCTCCTCACCATGATGAATATAATGTAGTGGTTATTTCATCATGGTTGAATGTTATATGCA
>NC_026153.1:9854692-9893428 GCF_000512975.1 Sesamum indicum
TGCAGGACCATCCAATATACTAAAGTACGTTGTGGAAATAGGCTTGCCATGCTATATGGGCCAAGGTAGTTAACTGAAAGAACAATCAAACCAAGTCCAACAAGGTTCGATCCCTCCCTTATCAGAGATACCGTTCAATTGTGGAACTTTAAGGAAGAACTCCACTGAGTGAGAATTCCATTCTCGTCAGATATTTTTTAAGAACTCCCACTAAATACACACTACCTCGATCCAATCGAAGGATTTAATTTTGCTACTAGTTTATTTCTCCACTTCAAGTCTAATTCTCCGAACTTTCCAAAGGTCCTTAGACTTGTGAACCCCCTTTTGGCTCTGTGTATTCTGAGTGAGAATTCCATTCTCGTCAGATATTTTTTAAGAACTCCCACTAAATACACACTACCTCGATCCAATCGAAGGATTTAATTTTGCTACTAGTTTATTTCTCCACTTCAAGTCTAATTCTCCGAACTTTCCAAAGGTCCTTAGACTTGTGAACCCCCTTTTGGCTCTGTGTATTCAATGATTCATAGATATCTAATTGGATCCCATCCAATAGACCATTGGCAAGCACACTTTGTCCTACAAAGTGCTTTTTAGTCCTCATCATGCTCAAGAAGACCTTGCAAGCTTGCAGACTCAACTTGTCTATTTCTAGACTCATTGAATTCACCAACTTCCTTATCCCAACTAGAGAAATATGACCTACCTTCGCATGCCAGATCTGTGAGTTTATCTTGATTATCCATTTGAACCATTTGTTTTGAGCATTCATAATCCAATTACAAGATAGTGTTGAAATAATTACGTAAACAACCTTAGCAGACAAGAATAACCATTCTTTGTCAAATGAAATAACCATCATTGATCAAAATCATGTAATCCATATTGTCCAACAATGGAAAACCATAATTAGATCATGCTAGGTTACATAATTATGTCCTATCAACTTTATTGTAACATGATCACTAATAGATAAGACTATCTAGTCCTAGAACCACATAGCAACAGCCCTGCCATTGCTAAGTTTCAGGACCGTTTATCTCAGCCTTCTACTCCTTTTCACCACCTGCAAACCATTTGCAGATTTTGAGCTTTACAGCTGGTATCCAACACCCAATAAGTGTAGTAATAGCCATGTTAAGGCTCAATAACAAATTATACTTTGATTATTGAAGATGGACTCTCAATCTTCTATTCCCCCTTTTCATGGAAATTATTCCAAACATCTTTTGGAATCCATGACTGCGGAACCGCTTTCCTCTTCCCTTTGCCCATGCCCAGCTGAGCAACAGGAGCGCTCTGAGCACTTGCACTAGCTGATTCTGTCTTACCCTTCTTCCTCCTCCAGCGTCCGGCCCCTTTGCCTTTCGCTTCTGAGGTCGAAGCCTCCCTTACCAATACCGATAGCGCAGACTTTTCAATCGTTTCCACGTACTAAACCAACATATTTATCAACTCATGAAGGTCTTTGTCAAGCCTATTCATGTTATAGTTTACGATCAATGGGTCAAAGGAGGAAGAGAGTGAAGGATCACGTCAATGTACGTCTTTTTCTCAAGATCAACCTTGAGGTCCTTGAGCTTCTCCACAAGGGATAGCATCTTAACCCAATGCTCCTCTACAGAAGACCCTTCAATCTGTTAGAATAGGTGACCAAAAAGCCAATTGGATTGGCCTTTATGTAATTTGTTTTGACAATTTTGTTGAAATTGTAACATTGTTTATGGATAAAGTAAGTATTCATTATCTGGCAATTGTATTTGTTGTGCTCACTGATTATGTTTATAGGTTTAACATCACAACAAAGCCCAAAAACCAAATTGTACAACCTATGTAGTTGGGCTGCGCATTGGATGGTAGCCATGAAACCAACTTCTGAAGGTTAGGTTTGAAATGTTCCAAGTTGAGGACCTCGAGACTGGGCATCGAGAGTCCTATTGAGACTTGCACTAAAATTGCATTCATTGAATGAGTGTCGTGTTTGATCGGCGACAGACGTTAGACGTCTATGCAATGTTAGTGGGTGGTTGACAAGGTTGTCAAGAAGACTGAACTAACTTGCGGAAATTTATCATATGGAAGCCTGGGAGGCTTGGTCGGTATGACTAGATCTTCCTGGCTCCGATAGTACGGGATTAGTCCTTGGACTTGAGGAACCACGAAAGTTGCATGCATGTGATGGTTGTATCTTCGATTTGACAAAAGATGATTGTATCTTGGATGTGGTCATTACAAGACTTTTTCAGTGCAATTACAATATGTAGTGAGGGCGGTGGGTTCCAAGATAGAATCCATCACCTGCAGTATATGATAGTAGAGTCTCCTATGCGCTCTGAGATGGTTGCTACTCTTAGAGTCTGTGGTCACAGCGATTGGTTGAGTAGTTAGTGGTTTCCTACATCAATCAATAGAGCAAACGCATCTCGAGTTATCGAGCATAGTATCTAGTCCAGGATGGGACTGACGCCCAATTCCATGCCCTACACATAGATCAGGACACGGATGATGGAAGGACCGTACCCGTATGGAACTCAAGAGCCTAAATGTTCATGCCAACATTCACCTAGAATCTAGTGCCATGCACCGTTGCTAGACGGCCACCCATGCTGACGGAAATTTTCGATTAGTGGTTAATTGGAAATAAATTATTTAAATTATATTTAATTAATTATTGTGTTGGACACAAGCCCAAGTGTAGCTGAGGGTGAACCTAAAGAGTCATACACAAATCACTATGGAATTGGTGGAATTAATTTAGAATTAATTCAAAAAGAATTGAATTAATTTAATTAGATTAACTTAATTCAAGGAGAATATATATAAATTATTGGATCATTTATTTAGCAATCCATTTGATGGATGGCTCCAGAATTAATTAATTGGATTAACTTATTTTTGGGCTTAACACATTTAAATTAATTGGATTAGTTTATTAGGTTTGACTTAATTAATTAATTAGATCAATTAATTAGTATTTGGGCTTAGATTTATTTAATTGTGTGCATAATTAAAGTCCAAGCCCATTTGAGGGTGGTTGGAGCAAGTTAAGAAGAAGTTGAAACTCCACACCATGATGAACCTGATGGAGGAGTTATTTCATCATGGTTGGAGGTTATATGAATATGGTAGTATAGGTTGTCTTGGAGGCAAACTTAGTAGTTATTGAATTTTGAATTCAATTGTATGTGAGATACAAAACTACACACATATCCAATATAACCACCACAAAAGCCACAAATTTTCTCTCCAATTTCTCTAAAAAATATTCTCCTTTTAGTTCTATATTTAATTGGATTCAAATTTGAACACAAAACAATCCAAAAGAACTAAACAATAGTGTTGTGTTTGGAGTTGTTTTTCTTCTTGTTCTTTGTTCTATCTAGTAATAGAACAAGAACTTTACCTTTTTTATTTGTGGTGTAGACAACTTAGAGGAATTCTAGTTTGAATTCTCAAGTGAACGGAACGGGAGAACGTAAAGGGAACAACGCACGTTGCAGTTTTCTAAAGAAACAAAAGGTAAAGTTTCATATTATGTTTTTATATTTTTGGTTTCAACCTCTAGCCACATGTCTAGCATGTTTATATGGTTATTATAATGCTTTGACAAACAACGAACACCTGGAATTTCAAAGGGTGTTCCATTTGAACCGGTTTTAAATTTTTTATTTCACGCTTCCATCGCATTCTCGGGCCATACCGATTCTTTCAGTGCTATCAGAGTCAGGTTCGATGTTGTGGCTTTAGGATTAATATGTTATTATGTGTTGAGCATGAGCAACGTGTTTAATTTGCTTTTAGAAAGCATGTTTTATGGCTTTGAAGCATGGTTATATGTTTAGAAAATATGTATTAATTTTACTTTTAAATTATGGTTATCTATGTGATTTTTAAAAATTGGATTTTCTGTAAATGCATGATTTTATTTCAGTTTTTAATTCAAGAAATTAAAAGAAATATTCAAAAAATAGAGCACTACAGCCGTTGTTGCCCTACCGGCTGGTCATTGGCCCACAGGGCACGTGAGCAAGGATGGCGTACGTGCAGGTAGGGTGGTAGCGCAGGCGCACGCCCAGCGCATGCGTGTATCTGACAGCAGATGGTCATCTGTTGTTCCGAACGGCTGGGCCGTTTTGTGCCATTTTTTCAGAAAAATTGAATTTCCTAATATTTGCAATTTTTCTGAAATTATTGATTTTGGCTAATTTTAATTTTAATTAAATTAGATTTTTCTAAAATTAAATTGTTCCTTAAATTAATTTGGAAATGGTTTCCAAACAAACAAAAGGAAATTCGTACATTGGATGTATGGATGATATTCATTTTTTAATTGCATTATTAGTATGTTATTTTCTGAATTTAATTATGTTTTGTTTTGGTATTTGATATTGGATATCATTTGTTAAATACATGGATTGTATTTATTTGTTTAACATGTTTATATTTCATATAAATGTGTTAATTATTATTTATTGGATAAACAATGGGGATGATTACAAAGCCCATTGGCCGATGTATGGTTTATTTTTATGTTGGATGAGGCCTGCGTGCCTCTTTGTTTTAATTCCTTCTTTCGTTTTGTACTTCCCCCAACTTCTGATTGGTGTTTTCATTTTCAGTTGTTATGAATGTAGTTAGAAATGTGAGGTTTTATTTATTTTGAATAAATATAAGCTTCCAAGGAGATGAAGACCTAGGTCTGTTGGACGGAGCTCATGATGGAAGAAGAACAAAGAGGAAGGCCCATTAGAATGATAGTGGGTTATTATTTTGTAATAGTTAGGCTACACCCTAGATTGACCATAGACTCACTGGGGGCTCAGTGGGGCACTTAGGATTAGGCTTGTGATCATCCAACAGGAGCGTGCTAGGTTTATTTTTGCATGTGGTAAATATTTTGATTTTTGACGTTTATGTGTTTGGAATGCGTTTATACTCAATCATTAAAACTTTTTCATGCGAAATGTTATAATGATGAGGTCTCGGTCACAACTAACTTGAACTCTCAATTGGATGGTTCAAGTATATATTAGGCCCAAAATGGAATTAAATCAAATGGTTTGATAATTCCAAGCCTTCCATCGACGATAATGTAGTGTGGATGCTACTTCTACCCTTTTGTGGTCTCACGAGTCATGGCACATTTGGGATAGAAGAAAGCTACACTATTATTGTGAACAAATGGAATATGCTCCTATTTCCCTGTCTCACGAGTCGTGGGGGGCGATAGTTGAGATATTCATTTGGTTGATGGGTTGGGCCTAACGCTGAATAATGTGATTTGCTTGGAGTCCTCGGGATCACGTGAAGAGGCGAGGCAAAATATCTTTGGGATCTCATTGGATGAGAATGGTAATGGTTACCTCCCACAAAATTTTTTCCTTGTGAATCGTAAAAGCGGAACATGGAGAATTGTGTTTGTGTATCCCAAGCCCACTAGGAAATGATTCTCCGATACACCACTTGAGAGTGGTGGACTTTGGAATAAATAGTGGGAGCGGTTAATGACTAAAGACCAAGTCGTAACTTGTATTTAATGTTACAATCAATTTGCTAATTTTTGCTTTACATTTTGAATGTAGATGTCTAAGAATCCATTAACCATGATTTTGGAGATAAACAAATTTTATGGAACGAACTACAATGATTGGCTTAGAAATCTGAGGATTGTCCTCGATTTAAAGAATCAGACTTACATTCTAGATAAGTCTCTTCCTAGGACCTTGCCGGAGGGGTCCACATCTGAAGAACGTGTGACATTTTAAAGGTGGCACGAGGAAAACTAGAAGGTCCGCAGCATCGTACTGGCATTTATGACAAACGATATCTAGAAATAGTGCGATAGGCATGATGATTTCCCGTCGATAATGCTCCGCATGAAAGAGGTTTATGCGGTTTCGGATAGGCATATTAGATATGCCGACACAAAAGCATTTTTCGGTACCAAGATGATTGAGGGATCCTCTATGCAAGAGCATGGGATCAAGATGCTTTCCCTCGTTGAAAAGCTCGAGTATCTTCAAGTTGGGCTTGATAATGACACGTACATTGACATGATCCTCCAGTCACTTCCCTCTTATGACCCTTTTGTCGTAAACTACAACATGAATGGGCTTCAAAAGACCATAAACGAGTTGATTAACATGTTGGTCCAATACGAGGCAACGACCAAAAAGTCTGCGCCGTCGGTTTTGGTAAGAGAAGTTTCGACCTCTAAAGCGAAAGGTAAGGGGACCAGACACTAGAAAAGGAAGAAGGGTAAGACAAATGCCGCTGCAAGCGCTTTGATCGCTCCTATTGCCTCGGTGGGGATGGGGAAAGGTAAAAGGAAGGTGGGTTCCAAGTTAATAAAGGCAAATGATATCTGTATGCATTCCTGGGAAAAGGGCCACTAGAAGAGGGAGTGTCCCAAGCTCCTCTCCAATGTAGGTACATTTGTTATTGAGGTTAACATAATAACTAACTCTGTTTCTTGGATATTAGATACTGGCTTTGGAGCTCATATCTACAATGATCTAAAAAAATTATTTTTATTTGATGAAGAATGGTTCTTCACATCTGCTAGGAAAACTTCATAAGAATCTTTATATTCTCCAACAGCATTATCTCGTCATGATTTCTCAAGACAAACGTAAACTGGAAAATCAAGAAAACGCACAGATTTAGCAGGCAAGGCTAGGTCACATCTCTCAAGATAGGATTGAAAGGTTGGTAGACTCAAAAAGTCTAGAGATAGATGATTTGGATCACCTACCAGCCTGCGAATCTTGTCTGAAAGGGAAAATGACCAAGAAGCCTTTTCTAGGACAAAGTACGCTTGCCAATGGTATGTTGGATTTGATCCATTCAGACGTCTGTAAGCCACTGAATACACAAGCCCGAGGTGGATTTTCCTACTTCATAACCTTTATCGATGATTACTCACGATATGATTATGTTTACTTAATAAGGTACAAGTCTGAGGCCTTTGAAAGGTTTAAAGAGTTCAGACTTGAAGTTGAAAATCAAACTGGTCGCAAAAAAACCCTTCGGTCGGACCGAGGTGGTGAGTATTTAATTGGCAAATTCTTAAATTACCTAAAAGAGAATGGAATTATCTCTGAGTGGGCTCCTCCTAGAACTCCACAACTTAACGGTGTCTCTAAAACGAGGAACCAAACCTTGTTGGACATGGTTCGGTCCATAATGAGTTTTGCCGAACTACCCTTATCCTTTTGGGGATATGCTCTTGAGACGACAGCCAAGTTGTTGAACATGGAGCCTTCTAATACCATGGCCCAGACGCCATATCAGATATGGCATGGCAAGCCTGCGTCCTATAACTACTTTAGAGTGTCGGGTAGCCCTGCATACGTCAAGACAGGTTCGTGGGTTATCCTAAGGAAACTGCGGGGTATTATTTCTATGATCCCTCCGAATAAAAGGTTTTTGTCTCGCGAAACGCAGTGTTCTTGGAAAAAGGTTTTCCAGCGGATACCCAACGTGAGGAATTGCTCCTTGAGGAATCCAGTAAGGCAATACCTCAAATGGATGTAGTGACATCATCTGCGCCTATAGTTCCCACTAACGATATTCTTGTCCTTCGAAGGTCAACCGGATTGTCCCAACAGCCTGAGAGGTATGGATTTTTGGGTTTTGACTGGTCAATTGGATAATGATCCAAAGACCTATTGAGAAGGGATGTCGGACATCAATTCGGGAAAATGGGTTGAGGCGATGAAATCTGAGATAGACTCTATGAGTTGAAAATAAGGTTTGGACGTTCGTAGACCCACCCAAGGGTGTTAAACCTGTTAGGTGTAAATGGGTCTACAAACGTAAGCCTGGAGCTGACGGAGATGTTACTACCTTTAAGGCCAGGTTTGTACGAAAAGATATACTCAATGATCTGGGGTCGATTTTGAGGAAAACCTATTCGTCTGTAGCCATAGCCAAGTCCATTCAGATTATGCTCGCCATAGCTGCATGGTATGACTATGAAATATGACAGATGGACGTGAAAATGACTTTTCTTAATGGGTTCATTGAGGAAGACATCTATATGGATCAGCCAGAGAATTTCACATCTGTTGGAGAAGAGCAGAAGGTCTGCCACCTCCAGAAGTCCATCTATGGTCTCAAACAAGCTTCCCAAAGCTGGAATATCCATTTTGATGAGGTAATACGGGGTTATGATTTTATCAAGAACGACTTTGACCCTTGTGTATACAAGAAGGTCAGTGGGAGCTCAGTTGCGTTCCTAGTGCTTTATGTGGATGACATCTTCCTCATTGGTAATGATGTCAAAATGTTAGGTGACACTAAAGCATGGTTATCCACATAATTCTCCATGAAGGATTTGGGTCAGGCTTCCTACATCCTAGGCATCAAGATTATCAGGGATAGATCTAAAAGGATGTTAGGAATGACCCAGACCTCATATGTTGAGAAAGTCTTGAAGAGATTCAAGATGAAAAACTCCAAACGAGGATTCTTTCCTATGAGACATAGGGTTAAGCTGTCCAAGAAGCAGTCTCCTAAGACTGATGAGGAGCTTAGAAAAATGTTTGACATACCCTATGCTTCAGTTGTAGGTAGCATACAGTATGTTGTGCAGTGCACAAGGCCAGATATCGCTTTTGCTTTGAGCGTAACAAGCAAATATCAGGCATGTGCCGATGAGGCTCACTGGACTGTAGTCAAGACCATACTTAAGTACCTGAGAAGGACTAAAGATATGTTCTTGGTTTATGGTGGTGGAGAGTTAATTCTGGAAGGCTACAGCGACGCTAGCTTCAAGTCTGATGAGGATGATTCCATGTCTCAATCAAAGTTTGTATTCAGGCTGAATGGTGGTGTAGTGGCTTGGAAAAGATTCCAAGCAGGATACCACAGCAGAGTCCACCACTGAAGCTAACTACATAGCGGCTTCAAAAGCAACTAAGGAGGCGGTTTGGATGAAAAACTATATCCAAGACTTGGGTGTAGTGCCTAGCATTGCCGAACTAGTGGTTATCTTCTATGATAACAATGGGGCTATAGCGCAAGTGAAGGAAACCAAGATCTTATCACAAATCCAAACATATTCTTAGACGCTACCATCTGCTTACAGAGATGATGGGAAGAGGTGACGTTCGGATGGACCGAGTCATATCAGCAGAAAATATAGCTAATCCATTGACCAAGCCGGTGTCGCAGATTGCTCATGCTTAGCATCGTGGAAAGATAGGTTTGAGAATGATGAGTGATTGGCTTTAAGGTCAACTGGGAGTAGAATAGGTGACCCGAAAAACCAATTGGATTAGCCTTTATGTAATCTGTTCTGACAATTTCAGTATAATTGTAACATTTTTTATGAATAAAGTGAGTATTCATTATTTGGAAATTGTATTTATTGTACTCACTGATTATATTTATAGGCTTAAAATCACGAAAAAGCCCACAAACCAAATTGTAAAACCTATGTAGTTGGGCTGCGTATTGGATGGTAGCCATGAAACCAACTTCTGAAGGTTAGGCTTGAAATGTTCCAAGTCGAGGACCTCGAGACTAGGCATTGAGAGTCCTATTGAGACTTGCACTAAAATTCTATTCATTGGATGAGTGTCGTGTTTCATCAGTGACAAACGTTGGACGTCTATGCAATGTTAGTGGGTGGTTGATAGGTTGTCAAGCCGAATGAACTGACTCGCGGGAAGTCGTCATATGAATGTCTTGGAGGATTGGTCAGTATGACTAGATCTTCCTGGCTCCGATAGTAAGAGATTAATCCTTGGACTTGAGGAACCATGGCAGTTGCATGCATATGATGGTTGTATCTTGGATTTGACGAAAGATGACCGTATCTTGGATGTGGTCTTTACAAGTCTTGTTCAGTGCAATCAAAATATGTATTGAGGATGGTGGGTTCCAAGATAGAATCCATCACCTGTCAGTATATGACTGTCCAGTCTCCTATGCGCTCTGAGATGGTTCGTGCTCTTAAAGTCTGTGGCCATAGCGATTGGTTGAGTAGAGAATGGTTTCCTACGTCAATCAATAGAGCAAACGCATCTCGAGTTATCGAGTATAG
Source organism: Sesamum indicum (assembly GCF_000512975.1). Lineage (NCBI taxonomy): Eukaryota > Viridiplantae > Streptophyta > Magnoliopsida > Lamiales > Pedaliaceae > Sesamum > Sesamum indicum. The sequence continues at coordinate 9,864,747 of NC_026153.1, forward strand.
TTTCTAGTCCAGGATGGTAACTGACGCCCAATTCCATGCTCTAAACTTAGATCGGGAGATGGCTGATGGAAGCACTGTACCCGTATGGTACTTAGGAGCCTAAATGTTCACGCCAACATTCACCTAGTCTCTAGTGCCATGCACCATTGCTAGACGGCCACCCACGGTGATGGGAATGTCCGATTAATGATTAATTGAAAATAAATTGATTAAATTGGATTTAATTAATCATTGTGTTGGACACAATCGCAAGTCTAGCTGAGGGTGAACATAAAGAGTTACACTCAAATCACTATGGAATTGGTGGAATTAATTTAGAATTAATTCAAGAAGAAATGAATTAATTTAATTGGATTAAATTAACTCAAGGAGAATATATATAATTGACTCGATCATTTATTTAGCAATCCATTTGATGGATGACTCAAGAATTAATTAATTGGATTAATTAATTTTTGGGCTTAACACATTTAAATTAATTGGATTAATCTATTAGGTTTGGCTTAATTAATTGATTGAATCAATTAATTAGTATTTAGACTTAGATTTATTTAATTGAATTAAATAAATCAATGGACTTTGCTTGGGCTTGATTTAATTTTATTAAATCGAGCCCGATGCATAATTGAAGTCCAAGTCCATTTGAGGGTGGTTGGAGCAAGTTAAGAAGGAGTTGAAACTCCTCACCATGATAAACATGATGGAGGAGTTATTTCATCATGGTTGGAGGTTATATGAATATGGTAGTATAGGTTGCCTTGGAGGCAAACTTAGTAGTTATTGAATTTTGAATTCAATCGTATGTGAGATACAAAACTACACATATATCCAATATAACCACCACAAAAGGCACAAATTTGCTCTCCGTTTTCTCTAAATAATATTCTCCTTTTTGTTCTATATTGAATTGGATTCAAATTAGAATACAAAACAATCCTAAAGCACTAAACAATAGTGTTGTGTTTGGAGTTGTTTTTCTTTTTTTTCTTTGTTCTATCTATCAATAGAACAAGAACTTTACCTTTTTCATTTTATGGTCTGGACAACTTAGAGGAATTCAAGTTTGAATTCTCGAGTGAACGAAACGGGAGAACATGAAGGGAACAACGCACGTTGCAATTTTCTAAAGAACCAAAAGGTAAAGTTTCATATTATATTTTTATACATTTTGTTTCATCCTCTAGCCACATGTCTAGCATATTTATATGATTATTATTATGCTTTTGACAAACACCAAACGCCTGGGAATTTCAAAGGGAACACCCCTTTGAACCGATTTTAAATTTTGTATTTCACGCTTCTATCGCATTCCCGGGCCATACCGATTCTTTCAATGCTCGGCAAGTACCAGAAAAAAAAAGAGTATAAATGAATGATATTACGAGTGTTATTCCTCATTTTTTATGTACAAAAGAGAGGTGGACATTGAAACAAAGCTCTCAATATGAAATTACAATGTTCCTTTCAACTAAGTGGTAGCATGAAGATGAAAGTTGTAGTATCTAGGCTCAAGTTCTATTTATAAGCAACCATAAGTTGGTTGGAGAAGATCAAAGATTTGGTGAAGCATGATTTCAAAGTAGTTAGTTAATTTGAATCTCCCATAGATTCGGTGGAGAATCCCCAACTATTTGGGGACCAACAATTTTCAGGGGGCAGTTGGAGGCCAATGTGGTTGAAGGTGCCTTCTTGGGATATGGACGCCTTCTTGGATTTTTAGGAAAGTGGTTGAGGAAGCGTCTTCTCCTAGCTGAAGTCCAAACTTTTAGGGTTTATATTTTACTTATGGCTAGAGACACCAAGTAACCTTGGGGGGGGGTAATCCTGTGAGGTGTGCCTCTATAGATTTTGTGTGGATGTCACCTAGGCCACCCATAGACGGCACGTGATATAACTTTAACTGAAAAATTTCAAGTCCCTAAGTTTCTTTGTGGCCCTATGAAGCCTTTTTAGATTTGGACCAATTGGACGTTTTTTAGCCAATTAATTTTTTGGGGGCACTCCTACTGGATTCTAGGGAGACTATTCAAATTGGGCTTATTAGGGGCACCTTGGTCCTAACTCGAGTTGGACCTTTTGGGGGCACCTTAGGCCTTGCGTTCCTCTGGGATTTGCCATCTCTTTTATTCTCTTAGACTGCTTACGCCTCTTTGGGGCAGTCCATTTTCATGGTCATTAGATATATATATATATATCCTTTTAGTCCCATTCAAATTACTTTTAATTTACTTGTTCTCATTAAAATGAGATAAGATGTTAATCAATCACAACTTTTACTTATATTCTAATGTCCATTTATTCCATATTTCACATTTTTTTTCATATACTTAGAAGGATGTAGTCCTTAAATGAAATAGTACAATTTGGTGGGGATAGACATGATTGGTATGAAGGAATATAATTAAGTGGGATTTGAATAAATTTTGGAATAGAATAAGGATGAAAAAGAATCATATTTGAATATCATTCCTATTATTAATACACAATAAATTCTGAAGCATTGATATTGTCATTTCTTAATGATTGGCAACATAATAAAAATAATCTTTGTCATGGGTTCGAGGTCTAGTATCTGACCTTCATGCTGTACTTTGAGGTCCCAAAATAACCTGAAAACCCAAATTGAGGGATATCGGCGTCATCCTGGCAATGAATAGGGACCAAAATAATAAGAAGTGAAAGGTCTCTAGGAATGCATATTATTAAATGAAAAAAAACTAGAGTATTTAATTTATAGATTAATAGTATAGAGACATGTGCGTTTTTTTTAGATTTTTCGACGTGCCGGTCATCCGCGCTACATCAAATATGTGCTAGGCCAAGCCCCTTTGGTGAATTGGGCCCATAAGCCAGATTCATGGATCAATACTAGTTCCTGGGCTACTTTAGCCCAAACGCTAAGCCATCTGATGTCTCATTTGATCTGGTTTTTCCCCGTTTCCACAGTTATTGGATCGCATGTCTCTTCACCTTTTTCACTTCATTTCCCACCATTAGATCCGCCATACTCTATTGATCTTGGCTGTCCTTTAGAGCAGTAATTCTCTTCCTCCTTTATAAATTCCTAAAGCCTTCATCTCTCACAATGCTTTACCCTCTATTATTCCCAACTCCCTATTCTCCATACCACGACCTCCACCACTAAAGTTGAGGATTCTTAAGGTAACCTTTTTGTTCATTCTCTAATTTTGTTTTCTTATTATTTCTGTCTTTGTTTGTGTTCCTCATCATGTCTAGGATAGGTGATGTGTGTGGTATCCTAGTTGAGTATGAATAGGTTCCTCATCGTTGCACGCGGTGCACTCAGCTTGACCATGCTAGTGAGAAACATCCTCAAAAGCAAAGCACTGCTCCTGTGCCCCCCCTCCCCCGCCCGTTAGGGTTTCTGTACCTATGTCTATAGGTCCAACCTCTCCTATTCATGATGAAGGTCAGTGCAGCAAGCCATTATAAAGGATTATTAACCTTCATAAGCAGCTAGATAAAGGGAAAGATATAGTCGTCTTTAATAAAATTTCAACATTATAAGGGCTACTATCTACTAAGGGCTTTAATATCAGCAGCCCTCCCAGGGGCGTCATTGATTAATGGAGTTATGTGGAATGTGCATGGTCTCAATAAGCGAGACAATCATAGTGTAGTCTTTCATGTCGGAATTTCATCTTGATTTATTGGTTTACTGGAGATGAGACTGTCAGTTCCAAATTCTATGTCGGTGCAACAAATGCTGCCATAATCGATGGGAATGGTTTTATGACTATATGTCTGGCTCAGGAAACAAAATCTAGTGAGGGTGGAATGATGGAGAGCTTGCTATCCAAATTCTGGTAGTACACGTTAGTTTGTGCATCATAGCATTGAGAAAAGGACTTCACATCATTTAAGGGAGTGGATCGGCCTAAAAAGCGTCGTGGAAGCGTGAAAAATCGAAAATAAACAATTCAAGCATATATATCCCGATCAAGGGGTGTCTCTTAATCTATTCCCCGGAATCCGATGTACAATGAAAAATCAAAGGCCAATAATCGCAATAAAAACGAGATGTAAAAAGGAAAAATCCGAATTACTTTCTTCCAAGGCTACAAGCATTGATTCCCTCCATTTCGGATCCATTTACGGTGAGATCTCGATGGTGAGACCCTCTAAAATCATCCACCTCCACTAATAGGATGTCGTCTTCTTGTGCTAGCAAGAACGACTATGAAAGAATTAAGATCAAAACAACCGCTATTGACTAATGTGTTTTGATCTCCATTTTGTTTTTTTTTTGATCTCTAAGACCAAAACAAGAACATGGAAAGTAAAGATTAAGAGAGAGGAGGAGAATGGAGAGGACGAGAGGCTAGTGTGTGTTATGTGTGTGGCTAAGTTTTAATGTAGGTATATATACGTTAGAATTGGTGATCAGAAAGCCAATTGGATTGGCGATTTTGGGAACGATTTAGCAATCTTTATGAATGTGTTATTATCGTGATAAATGTAGTAAGTATTCATCTATGACACCATATATTTGTTGTGCTTACTATTTATGTTGAACGGTATTTTAAAGTCACAATAAATGCCCACAGACTAATTGAATAACCTATGTAGTTCGGCTGCGTATTGGATGACAGCTATGAAATCAACTTCTGTGGGTTGGTTTTAAACGTTCCAAGTCGAGAACCACGAGACTGGGCATCGAGAGTCCTATAGAGACTTGCACAAAGTATTGTATTCATTGGATGAGTGTCGTGTTTCATCGATGAAAAACATAGGATGACTATGCAATTTTAGTAGATTAGTTGACAAGGTGGTTAACTTATTGAACTGACTCGCGGAAATCGGTCATATGGAAGCCTTGGAGGCTTGGTCAGTATGACTTGAATTCTCAGCTCCGATAATACAGGATTAGTCCTTGGACTTGAGGAATCATGATAGTCGCATGCATATGATGGATATATCTTAGGTCTGGCGAGAGATGATTGTGTCTTTGATTTGGTCATTACAAGTCTTGTCTAGTGTAGTCGGAGTGTGTAGTGAGGGGGGCGGATTTCAAGATAGGATAGAATTCGTATCAGTATATGATGGATATATTTTCTATGTGCTTTGAGATGTTTAGCCTCTCTAAGTCTATGGCCATAGTGATTGGTCGAATAGGAAATGGTTTTCTTTGTAAATAAATAGAGTAAACGCATCTCAAGTATTCAGCATAGTTGCCTGGTCCAAGATGGGAACCGACGCCCAATTCCATGTCTAAGACTAAGGCCGAGAGATGGTCGACGAAAGGACCATACCTGTATGGAACTCGAGAGCTAAATGTCCATTCTAACATTCACTTTGTCTTTAGTGCCATGGACCATTGCTAGACGGCCACTCATGGTGACGGGCGTTTTGGATTAATGGTTAATTAGAAATAAATAATTTAATTTAATTTAATTAATTATTTATGTTGGACACAATGCCCAAGTCTAGTTGAGGGTGAACCTAAAGAGTCACACACAAATCACTATGGAATTGGTGGAATTAATTTGAGAAGAAATAAATTAATTTAATTGGATTAAATTAATTTAGGAGAATATATATAAATGATTGGATCATTTATTTAATAATCCATTTGATGGATGGATCAAGAATTAATTAATTGAATTAATAAATTTTGGGCTTAACACTTTTAAATTAATTTGATTACTTAACTTTGGGCCTAACACCTTTAAATTAATTGGATTAATTATTAGGTTTGACTTAATTAATTTATTCGATCAATTAATTAGTGTTTGGCCTTAGAGTTATTTAAATGGATTAAATGAATATTTGGACTTTTTTGGGCTAAAAATAATTTAATTAATTACTGTCCAATGAATTTTTGTTGGGCTTGATTTAATTTAATTATATCAAGCCCAATACATACTTGAAGTCCAAGTCCATCTGAGGGAGGTTGGAGCAAGTTAAGTAGGATTTGAATCTCCTCACCATGATGAATATAATGTAGTGGTTATTTCATCATGGTTGAATGTTATATGCATGTGGCTATATAGGTTGTCTTGGAGGCAAACTTGGTAGTTATTGAATTTTGAATTCAATTGTATGTAATATACAAAACTACACACACATATCCAACTTAACCGCCAATGAGCCATGAAATTTGCTCTCTTTTTCTCTCTCTAAACATATCCTCCTTTTGGTCTATATTGAATTGGATTCAAGTTAGAAAACATTAAACAATCCAAAAGCACTAAACAATAGTGTTAGTTTGGATTTATTTTCCTTCTTGTTCATTATTCTATCTAGCAATAGAAAAAAAACTATATCTATTCCTTAGTGTCGTGTGGACAAGTTAGAGGGGTTCTAATTTGGATCCCGAGGTGAACGAAAGAGGAACAAAAACGAAAACAACGCATGTTGCTGCTCATCTAAAAAAACAAAAGGTAAAGTTTCATTCTATATTTCTGTGCCTTTTTGTTTCATCCTCTAGCCACATGTCTAGCATGTTTATTTGTTTGTTATTATGCTTTTGACAAACACCGAAAGCCCAAAAAATTTCAAAGGGTACACCCCTTTGAACCGTTTTAATTTTTTTATTTCACGCTTCCATCGCGTTCCTAGACCATACCGATTCTTTCAATATATACAAAGAGTCATAACCTAGTTAGACTCCAAAACATCAAAAAATGCTAGCCTAGCCCCCACATGACTGAATTTGAGACCCCCATAATCTGCCAAACCTTTTCAGAATGCCCTCTTTGATCTAGCCAAGGTCCACCCAAGTACTTAGGCTTGTATTTTATGGACCGAGCTTGATTAATTAAAATTAGATCAAGCCCACGTCTCATTAAGTTAAACTAAACCTAGTTTAACTATAAGACCAATATTAAATTATTTTTTAATCCAATTAAAGGATCGAAGCACATTTCTCTCTCTTTCAATTTATAAATCCAATTATAAATTGGACCAAACCTAACAAAATTAATCTAATTAATTTTAATTGCTAACTTAAAATTCTAATTAATCAAATTAGTTAAATTTTAAGTCTAGTGGGTGGTCTAAATAGATTATTCAATCATTTATTCTTTTCAAGAATTAATATAATTCAATAAAATCAATCTGACTCTTTAGGAATTAATTCTAAATTAATTTCATCTCGTTATATTGGTGCGACGTGACTCTTTAGGTTCACCCTCAGCTAGACATGGGCGTGTGTGACCATCATAATTAATTAAATTCAATTTAGCTAATCATTTTCGATTATTCCATAATCGAAAATAGCTAGTTACCATAGGTGATTGTCTAGCAACAGTTCATGGCACTGGAGACTATGTGAATAGCAGCATGAAAATTCAAGCTCTGAATCGTACGAGTAAGGTCCTGCTATCAAACATCTCCCAACATTAGTCTAAGGCTTGGAATCGTGTGTCGGTTCCTATCTTTGACTAGACAACTATGCTTGAAGCTCGAGATGTGTCTACTGATCTTATCTTGGAAATCTATCCCTGATCGATCAATTGCTTTGACCATAGACTTTTAGACCTAAACCATCTCAGAGCGCATAGGAGAAGTCATTGTCACATACTGACAAGGACAGATCATTTCTTAGAATCCACCGTCCTCGCTACATACTTTGACTGCATTTAATGAGGCTTATGATGAGCATGTCTAATGACACAGCCACCCCTCGCCATATCCAAGATATAGTTTTCATATGCACGTGACTGCAATGAGTCCTCAAGTTCGTGGACTAATCTCGTATTATTGCAACCGAGAATCCCAATCATATCGACCAAACCTTAAGAGGCTTCCATGTGATTATTCTTGCGAGTCAGTTCAATCAATCGACTAGGTTGCTGACTAACCCACTAAAACTGCACAGATGACTACATCTCCTGCTGACAAAACACGGTTGTGGACTTAGTGCAAGCCACTATAGACCCTCGATACCCTATCTTGAGATCCTCAGATTGGTTTCATAGCTGCCAAACCTATGTTGCGGCCCAACTCAATGGGTTTAACCTTTTAGTCTGTGGGCATTTAGTTCTGACATTGAAACCCCGTTTAGCATCAGCAATAAAAAACGAAACACATTGACAACTTGATGAATTCTTACCATATTGATCAATTCAATATTATTTCATTAAGATTAGTGATACGTAAACAGGCAATCCAATTGGCTTTTGGTCACCTAACAATCACCCACTAACCATTAAGCCAATTGCCCATGTCTCTCAGAACCAATGAACAATCTATGATACCATCTCGGTTTTGTGAGTCTACTTTATCTTCAAATAGAGATACACGGTCCAACCTTGTATTTCCTACACCATTACTGCCTGTAGAAGGTTGTTATCTACGAATTTTCGTAGATCTCGTGATGAGTTCTCGGGCTCATAAGCTTTTGCCCTAGCCTTGTTGTTTGCCTCCAAGGCTACAACTGGCTCAGTCGTGCTAGGAATCACACCCGTTTAATGGATGCGGTTTTTCGATCCAAATCACTTTCCAAGACCGACTTGTTAAAGTCGTTACACATTCAACCTTTTAAGATGCAATAATTGCCTGAAATCCTTCGAAGCTACTACGCTAACCATTAAGTCAAAACGTGTCTATGCTTTGAGGACTTATCTATTATTCACATGAATTTGGAAACCATTCACTTAGCCTTTCAGAATCAACTCTCCATAAATAGTGTGTCAGGAACACCTGTTTAATCCTTATTCAGGTTTTATAGACCGCTCTTGACAACTCTCTACTGCCTCATCGGTGTATTCCCGATTATGTCATGCCCATAGCATATGCAACATCAAGTCCAACACACTAAACTAACACTTTCGTGTTGCCTACAACAAAAACGAACGGGATGTCCAAGACATCTAAGCTTTCTCAACATTTTGATGCAACTGAGTCTTGAACAGTTTAAGCTTTCTCATCAGTCAACCATGACCAAGTCCAAATAATTGGAGCTTTCTCATCAGTCTTCCACGACTGATTCTTGAACAACTCATCCCTTATTTAGGAATCTAATTTCTTTTATGGAGAATTTTGTGAGCAATTTTATTTGTCTTAGAAACACCCAAACATCTAACCTCATTCTAAATGGGTAAGACGTTTAAATACCAAACACATTAGAACTCAACCCAACTCCCAATGACCTTGGCTCATTTTATCAAATCGTACATAGTATGATCTTTCGACAAATTGAATATTCCAGTTATGTGATGTCTGAAAACCAATTTGAACTTTATAATGAATCCTTAGGCTCCAAACCATTGATTTTGAACGATGTCCCTCATCGTTCCTCCTTATGTCCTATTGGATTGTAATCCAATTACTAGGACAAATAAGGACTAAATGTGTGATGCCCCAAATACATAATTGGGGGGATTAATTGATAAAATTTTATGAAACTTAATTAATTGGTAAATAAATTATAGGTCATAATTGGAATATAATAAAATTTGAACGGATTAAATTGGAGTTCGTTATAACACTTGGAGACAACTTATATTAATTAAGAAAATTTAGGAGGGACGTGATGGGTATTTTGATAAAAATCTAATTAAATAAATAAAATAATATATATATATATCACCCCCACCGCCTCACTCTCTTCTCCTTTTTGTTGTTACACACACACACACATTCACAATACTCGTAACACACACAACACAAACCATAGTGAAAATTGCAATTGTTCGGCGGAAACAAAAAAATAACAGAGGTACAAAGATTATGATTTTAATTTGTATTAATTTAAATAATTATCTTATTTAATTAGTTCTTTTGCTAAATATTGTTTATATTGAGTGATGTACTATTTAACCGGAATATTTTATGAGTTTGACTATTTAAATTAGTTTCGAATTGAATATAAAATCGGATATAGATGTGATATCATTGGTTAATTAGATTATTAAATTTATTTAGATTTGGATATTACTATAGCTAATTTATGTGATTCCATTTATTAACCAAATACGCAATTCTACGTATTGTTATTTAATTAAATTATATAATAGCAAGAAATTGATAGAAAATTCATAGAAATATTTTGAAAATTATATTTAATAAATGGTATGTTAAAAAAGAGAAAAAATGAAGATTTGTATTTCGATATAAATAGAATATTAAAGAATTATTAGAAATTGTACGAATAATATTAAATATTATATTTAAAAAAATTACGATATTCTCGATATATTAATTGTATGTCATATACAATTATAGGATATAGGGGTAAAGTGAAAAGACCGAACCACTACATATTGGATAGATAAAAGCGTTGTAAGGTCGAGGTAAGTAAATAATTAGTATTATCTATATATATGGCCTTAATTTGTGGTTTAACTGTTATATGAATTTGTGGTTCATGCTAACATTGATTTATCTGAAAGTATATGAGTGATGGACGATTTGATTTGATTGACATTATTGTGTACATGGAATGAGGAATTGCATTGAAATATTATGTTTGTTGTTTGATGTATTGTGGATGTTTGGAATGAGAATATGTTGATATATTATTTTACGTTACTAGTTGCTTACAAGAATGGTGATATGTGGAAAGGATGGAGTGCTGGAAATTAAATATAATTATGGTGTGAATACCCTCTGATGTATTGAAAAGCCTATATGACGAAAATATGATATGAAAAGAGCAATGCTGTGGTATGAAAAAGATGTGATATGAAAGAGCTATGTGCGAAATGAGATCGATAAGCCGGCTGTCAAGGGGATTCACTTAAATTTATGTAACGGTGAGATTGAGTTGACAGGAAAAACACGATATCACCTTTTGGTAAGCAAACTAGGAAAAAGGAAATCTAATTGATTATTTTATTGTGAGATAGCTATGTGGTATACTACAGCTGATTATGTTGAAATTAAATTGACTGTACTCTATGCATGTTGCCTACTTATCCTGTTTGGGCTGTGTTTGATATACATATATAGATGGGGTTGGTTATTTACTTACTGAGTGGCAGACTCATTCCTCTGCTGACATTTTCTTTGAGGACTAGACTTTGAGGTGTCTGACTGTTGAAAAATAGGTCTACACGCTATACTCAATCAGGTCGAGCCAGTATGCATCCTCTTTGTCAGTTAGAGTACAAATCACATTTTGTTGTACAGAGAAAATATAAGCGTACGGATTACTTGTGATGAATCACCTTGTGGTGTTCGATATGTATATATATATATAATGTTGTGGGTTGATAATACCTATTATGACGTGTTGGGATTACATATGCAAATTGATTAGATGATTATGTGTAAATTTATATATATGAACACAGGGATTACTTTAAGTATGACGTTTAGAGATAATATAGCCCTAGCAGCGTTAGGGGGTGCTACAGAATGTGACCAGTTAGATATAGTATTGATAACGAATGATGTTTTGAGAAGTTGTATGGAAACATACTCCTAGTATTTTCTTGACGTGTATGGAAATATCCCATTAACTCAAGTACTTTGTAGGACGAGAGTTTGTCATATAATAAGGGCCAACATGTTTCAGTGAAACACTGATCAAAGAAAGACCAACTTAGTTTGATTTCTTTCTTATCAAAGACCGGTTAACCATGGTTCTTTCAGGAAGAATCTCACTGATTTGAGAATCACATTCTCATTTTTTATATTCAAGAACTCCCATTATATATACATCCTCTCGATCTAATCGAAAGGTAATCTCAATTTGGTTTATCACTCCGAGTCTAATTCTTTGAACCTAATCAAATGGAATTAGACTTGTGAACCGCACACTGATCTGGTGTATTCTGGTGACTTACATATGTCATAGTGGTAAACTCATTTTGTCCTACAAAAGAGTTTTTGCAGTTCTTCTCCTTCTCAAAAAAGGTTTTGAAAGCTAATGGTTCCAAATTGCCTATTTCTATTACTCTTTGAATCCATCACTCTTTCGCATCCTCATCCAGAAGTGATTGAGCTACCAAGACAGTATGTATCGTTCTTGATTATTATATTACCCTTTATTTGAGTATTCATAATCCAATTATGAGATAGTGAAAGTATACATCTAACCTAGCAAACATGAATCACATTTAATGTAAAATAAAAGACTTTTCTTGATTAAAATTATGTAATCAAAATTGTCCAACAATATTTCAATCATGCTAGGTTACATAACACTATCCTAACATGATCACCATTAAGCCTAACTAAGTCTAGTCTTTGCAGGAACAGCCCTGAAAGATTTGGTATGGCCCTAGAAGGCGATGAAAGCGTTAAATAAAAAATTTAAAACCGGTTCAAAGGGATGTTCCGTTTGAAATTCTCGGGCGTTCGGTGTATAAACATGCTAGACATGTGGCTAGAGGATGAAACAAAAAGTATAGAAACATAATATGAAACTTTACCTTTTGTTTCTTTAGAAAAACTGCAACGTGCGTTGTTCCCTTTATGTTCTCTCATTTCGTTCACTTCAGAATTCAAATTAGAATTCCTCTAAGTTGTCCACACCATAAAATGGAGAAGATATAGTTCTTTTTCTATTGCAAGATAGAATAAAAAACAAGAAGGAAAACAACTCCAAACACCACACTATTGTTTAGTGCTTTTAGATTGTTTTGTGTTCTAATTTGAATCCAATTCAATATAGAACAAAAGGAGAATACTTTTGAGAAAAAGTAGAGAGCGTATCCGTGGCTTTTGTGTTGATTATGTTGGATATGTGTGTAGTTTTGTACATCACATACAATTGAATTCAAAATTCAATAACTACTAAGTTGCCTCCAAGGCAACCTATACAACCATATTCATATAACCTCCATCCATGATCAAATAACTCCTCCATCATATTCATCATGGTGAGGAGTTTCAACTCCTTCTTAACTTGCTCCAACCATCTTAAATGGGCTTGGACTTCAAAATGCACCAGGCTCGATTTAATCAAATTAAATCAAGTCCAACCAAAGTTCATTGGACAGTACTTAATTAAATTAATTTAAGCCAACTAAATCCAATGATTCATTTAATCTAATTAAATAAATGTAAGTCCAAATACTAATTAATTGATCCAATCAATTAATTAAGCCAAACCTAATAAATTAATCCAATTAATTTAAAGGTATTAAGCCCAAAAATTAATTAATCTAATTAATTAATTCTTGATCCATCCATCAAATGGATTGCTAAATAAATGATCCAATCATTTATATATATTCTCCTTGAATTAATTTATTCTAATAAAAATAATTTGTTTCTTCCTGAATTAATTCCAAATTAATTCCACCAATTCCATAGTGATTTGTGTGTGACTCTTTAGGTTCACCCTCAGCTAGACTTGGGCTTGTGTCCAACACAATGATGAATTAAATCCAATTTAATTAATTTATTTTCAATTAATCATTAATCAAAAATTCCCACCACCATGAGTGGCCGTTTAGCAACGGTCTATGGAACTAGAGACTGTGTCAATGTTGATGTGAACATTTAGGCTTCTGAGTACCATACGGGTACGATCCTTCCATCATCCGTCTCCTGATCTAAATCTAGGGTATGAAATTAGGCGTCGGTTCCCATCCTGGACTAGATACTATGCTCAATAACTCGATATGTATTTGCTCTATTGATTGACGTAGGAAACCCTTCCCTACTGAACCAATCGCTGTGGCCACAGACTCTAAGAGCACGAACCATCTCAGAGCGCATAGGAGACTCGACTGTCATATACTGACAGGTGACGGATTCTATATTGAAGTCCACCATCCTCACTACATATTCTAATTGGATTGAACAAGACTTGAAATGACCACATCCAAGATACTGTTATCTTTCGTCAAATTCAAAATACAACCATTACATGAATGCAACTGTCATGGTTGCTCAAGTTCAAGGATAATCCCGTACTATTGGAGCCAGAAAGATCTAGTCATACCGACCAATCCTCCAAGGCTTCTATATGATGACTTCCCACGAGTCAGTTCAGTTGGCTTGACAACCTTGTCAACCACCCACTAACATTGCATGGACGTCCAACGTCTATCGCCGATTAAAAACACGACACTCATCCAATGAATGCAATTTTAGTGCAAGTCTCAATAGGACTGTCAATTCCCAGTCTCGAGATCCTCAACTTGGAACGTTTCAAACCTAACCTTCAGAAGTTGGTTTCATGGCCACCATCCAATGCGCAGCCCAACTTCATAGGTTGTACAATTTAGTTTGTGGGTTTTGTTTTCATGTTAAGCTTATAAACATAATCAGCGAGCACAACAAATACAATTCTCAGATAATGAATACTCACTTTATTCATAAACAATGTTACAATTACACCGAAATTGTCAGAACATACTACATAAAGGCTAATCCAATTAGTTTTTTGGCCACCTATTCTAACAAGCCCTGCTATCTCTAATCTTTAGGACTTTCTTGTTTCGGCTTTTCTACTCTTCATCACCACCTGCAAACCATTCGCAGATTACGAATTCATTGATATCCAATAGTAAGAGTACAACAGTGAGCATGTTAATACTAAATTAAAGATTTACCTTCATTCGAGAGGAGCTTAGGACACTCCCTCTTGCAATGGCCCTTCTCTCGACAATAGATGTCAACATCATTTGGAATTGTTGACTGATGAACCCTCTTCCTATTCCCTTTACACCCGCCTGGCGGTGTGACAAGAGCACGCGAAGTGCTAACAGTAGTGGAAAACATCTGATGCTTTTTCCTCTTCTTGCATCTGACAACCTTGCCCTTCGCTTTAGAGGTTGAAGTTTCTCCCATTAGTATTGATGGTTGGCCTCGTACTGGACCAACATATTAATTAACTCATGAAGCCTTTTCTCAAGCCCATTCATGTTGTATAGCCTTGTCTAGTTCAGTTAGAGTATGTAGCTACACTGTTATTGGATTTGGCGAGAGGTGATCAAATCTTTTAATATGGTTATATAAGCCTTGTCTAGTTCAGTTAGAGTATGTAGCTACACTGTTATTGGATCTGGCGAGAGGTGATCATATATTTTGATATGGTCATATAAGCCTTGTCTACTTCAGTTACAGTATGTAGTGAGGATGGTGGATTCCAAGAGAGAATTTCTCTCCTTTCAGTATTTGACAGAATGCCTTCTATATGCTCTAAGATGATTTAGACTCGTTAAGTCTTTGGCCAAAGCTCTTGATCGACTAGGGAAGGTTCCTTAGGTCGGGTAAATAGAGTAAACGCATCTCGAGTATTAATATTTTTCCTAGTCAAGGATGGAGCTGACGCTCAATTCCATGAAAGGAAGTGGATCGGTCCAAGAACACGGCAGAAGTGCAGAAAAAAAGAAAATAAAATAAATTAACGGTGTTCAAGGGTGTACCCTTGAATGTTCCCTGCCCATCGGTGTATTAAAATGCAACAACACAAATACGTTAGGCTATGGAGAACAAACGAGATGGCAATATATAAATAAAACCGTTACCCTTGTTGTTTCTTTAATCTGATACACGCGTTGAACTCCTTTCTGGCATACATCCACGCAAGACTTCAACAAAAGACTTCTAATATCGTCCACACTGCACCCGGAATATAGAGTTCATTATCGTGCTAGCAAAGAACAAATCCGGGAAGAGGGATTGAAAAACTACGCTTGCTTAGTATATTTTTCCATCTACCTAGTTCTTAACTTAGTTCAAAACCAAGAAGAACCAAAGAGATAGAGAGGGAGGATGGATGAAAACCAGCCTTGGGGAGGGAGGAAAAACGGCTAGTTTTTATGTGTTAGGGTTATGACAAAGTTGGAATAAAGTTGGGAGTAAAGGAAAGAAGACCTAGTCAACTAGGTCACTTCCGTATTTCCACCAACTTCCCATTTCTCCTCTACCACCTTATTATTGCCAAAAATATAAGCCTATATGAAACCCTAGCAATCAGTTTTAACTTTCAGTGCAAAGTAACTTGACCGAGATAAGGTCAACGTCGCTAGAATTGGTGCATTTGGACCGAGCTCGATTAATTTGTCTCAACAGATTAAATTGAGCCCAATAACTACTTATATTGGGCTGATTATTTAATCTAATTAAATAAATACCCATCAAAGAAAGCCAAGTGAATATTTAATCCAATTAAATACTCACAATCCTAGAATGCACTTAATTAACTACACGAATCAAATCCACTTAATCAATTAAGCCCAATCAAACATAATTAGTTCAACTGTTTAATTCTAACCAATTTCTAATTAATGAATTAAATCCACTAATTAGACAAGTCAATCTACTAATTAATTAATAAATTCAATCCACTAGTTAATAAGCCCAAGCCTCTTAAGTTAATCCATTTAATTTAAAGGCCAAATTCAAAATTTAATTAATCTAATTAACTAAATTTTGATGGATGACTCACATAAATGATCCAATCATCTGTCAAAGAATTTAATTTAATCTAATTAAATCATTTCTCCTCTTCCAGAATTAATTCCAAATGAATTCCATCACTTTTCAATGATTTGTATGTGACACTTTAGGTTTGCCATCAGCTACATTCGGGGGTGTTATCAAACACAATTAATTAAAATACTTTGATTAGTTAATTTCAATTAACCAGTAACCAGAAATAGGTCATTACCATGGGTGGCCATTTAGTAATAGTCCATGAATAGTAGTGTGAATGTTTAGGCTTCGAGTTCCATGCGGGTATAGTCTTCCTGTCACCGTCTCTTAACCTTAGTCCAGAGCACGGAATTGGATGTCGGTTCCCATCCTTGAATAGGTATCTGTGTTACATACTCGAGATGTGTTTACACTATTGATTGATGTAGGAAATCCATTCCCACTCAATCAATCGCTATGGTCATAGACTTAAAGAGTCTAAACTATTTCAGAGCGCATAAGAGATATCGTTGTCGCAATACTAACAAGGGACACATTCTTCCTTGGAATCCACATTCCTTGCTACATACTCTGATTGCACTAGACAAGGAGTATAATGACCATATCTCATGGTAGTGTCACCACTCACTAGATCCAAGATACACTCTTCGTATGCACGCGACTATCATGATTCCTGAAGTTCGAGGACTAATCCCGTACTACCGGAATCAGGAATTTCAGTCATACCGACCAAGCCCTCAAAGCTTCCATATGATAATTTTGGGAGTTAGTTCAGTCAGTTTACGACCTTGTCACCAACTCACTAAAATTGCATAGACGACCTACATCACCCGCTGATGAAACACGGCACTGCAATATTTAGAATAAATCTCTATTGGACTCTCGATGCCCCGTCTTAAGGTCCTCAACTTGAAATATTTCAGACAGACTCTAAGAAGTTGGCTTCATAGCTGCCAACCTATACGCAACCCAACTCGATCGGTTTAATCTTTCAATCTGTTGGCATTTGTTGTATATTGAAACGTCGTTCAATGTAAGTAGTAAGCACAACAAACACTAATGCCTTTAATGAACACTTACTATATTCATCAGAATAATATTATTCTTGATAAAGATTGACGAATAGTTCCCAAAACAACTAATCTAATTAGTTTCTAATCACTTATTCTAACAATCTCCCACTTGACCACTAAGCCAATTGCCCATGTCGCTTAGATTCTCCTAAGCATGAGCAAGCTACAATACCGACTTGCTCTCGAGGGGCTACTATATTTTTGCGAAAGTTGACACGGTCCAGTCGTGTGTCACCTCTTTATGCCATTGCTACCTGCAGATGGTGGTTATCTAAGTACTTTTCATGGATCATGTGGTGAGATTTCGGGCCCAAAAGCTTTTGTCCTATCCTAGTAGTCAGCCTCCAAGGCAATTAATGGCTTGGCCATGTTAGGCACCATATCCATCTGACGGATTAGTCTAAACCACTTTCCAGAAACAACTTTTGAAGTCGCCATTACATTCGACTTTTATGATGAAACATCATGGTTTCCTACTTGAAATCTTTCCAAGCTACCACAATCACCATTAAGTCCAAACACACCTACATATTGAGGACGACTCATAATTCACATGAATATGGGAGGTAGTATCACTTTAGCCTTCCAAAATCAACTCTCCACAAATAGTGCATCAAGAACACTTCTCTAGTCCTTATTCAAGTATTAAAGGATGCTCTTGACAATTGTCTACTACCTCTTAGATAAATTCTCGATACCCGTTGTGTCATGCTCAAAGCTTACACAGCATCAAGTCTAGTGCACAAAGCAACATTTTCATGCTGCCTATGGAAAAGATATAGGGGGTGTCAAGCATCTAAGCTTTCTCATCAGTCTATGGTGTTGATTCTTGAACAACTTAAACCTTTTATGTAGGAATCCAGTTCTTGTGAATAACACTCGTGTTTTAGTGTTTTCTATTATCTTAAACTCATTCCAAATGTGTATAACATTACACAATAAATACTCGAAACACTAACCCTTGAGCTCATTTTATCGAGTCATACCCGGTATGACCTCAGCAAACCTAATGTCTCAATTACAAAAAGCCCCAAACCTTGTTTGAACTCCATGTCGAATCATATGGATCCAAACCATTTGATTCAAATTGATGTCCCACATCGCTTCTCTTTATGTCCTATTGGATCATAATCCATGTGATCGGACAGACGAGGACTGGAATATATTCACTAGAAAAAATAAACCAAACTCCCACTAGTTTCTTGATGTGTGTAAGACAATCCCACAAACTCAAGTACTTTGTAGGACAAAGGCTTGTCATGCAATCGAGGCCAAGGTGGTCCAGCAAAACACTGATCGGACAAAGTCCAACTAAGTTAAATTTCTCCCTTATTAGAGACCATTCAACCATGGACCTTTTAGGAAGAGTTTCACCCAGGTCCAATTGAAGGGATTAATTTTATAACTAGTTTTGGTTCACCACTCCAAGTCTAATTCCATAAACCTCCAAAAGGTCCTTAGACTTGTGAACCCTATACTTGAATGAGTACAATCTAAAAAAAATGGACTCTCAAAATTTTCTCTATTCTCTCACATAAACTACACACACTGAAACATCCACACATGTTGGAATCCCTAGTGTCTCTTGATATCTCAGAACTGTCACGAAGTTCGCCGCAGTAGTAGAATTTTTTCGGCGCTAGAAATTGCGAACATATTTCCTTCTTGTGAATGGGTTCATATTGCAAACAATCGTGATTTCGTTTGTCCAAAAATTGATTCCCTGCAATTTCTGTGATTTTTGCGAACGGATTTTCTGATTGTGTACAAGTTTCTTCATCTTGAACCCAATTGCGATTTGGTTTGGCAAGCATTCGCGACTTGATTTTCGCCAAGAATCGCGATTTCTGCGAGTAGTTGGTGCGAGATTGTGAATTGATTTCTTCATTTTGTCTAGGTGTTGTTGATATGCGTCTAATTTGCGAACAAACTCGTTTGGTGTTGTTGATTTTCGTTTGCGTGATGTTGGTTTTTCGCCTGGGCGTGTGATTTTTTTCAGAATTGGCTAATGTAGCTTGGATTTATTAAATTGGTTATGGTTTTTGCGCTTGATTGCTGATTCAGATCTGGATTGGGTGGCTGGTCTTCTCCGGCAATTTTTAGTGGATTTGGGTTTGGGCTATTGTTGGTTGTTGAATTTGGGTGGATTTGGCCCTTTTCTCGCCATCGCTGTTTTAGATCTGTTCTCGCCATCACTATTGAGGATCGTTGCCATTTTCTCGCCATTGTTGTTATTTCAAATTATTGGTCGTCGATCTCTTGTTGCCGTCGCTGTTCTGGCAGTTGCTGGCTGCTGATGGTGGTCGCCTGGTCGTTGTCGAAAAATTCGTCGACGGAGGTCTTGGCCGTCGATAGAGGTGTTGCCTATCGCTAGAGGCTAACTGGGTGATGATTGGGCGCTTACTGGGCGGTTTATGAAAGGCACCGCGAGGTGCGAGTGGATCGGCCTAGGAAAGCAGAAGCGGCGATACATATATAAATTAAAATGGAAATACAATAAAATAATAATTCCAAGGGGTGTACCCTTGGATTTCTCGGGTATTCGATTTAGTTAATAATAATAAACAATAATAAAATTAACAGGGCTATTGGTTGAATGAAAACGAGAGGTTCAAAAATTATATATTTAAATTACCTCTTCGATTTCTCACCTATTTGGTTTGATTCGTTCACCCAAAACTTCAACGTAGAAATCTCTAAGGTTGCATCCAACCACATCGAAATCGGGATCCTTTAATTCTCTTTGCCAGAAGAAAATTAGGGAGAAAAATACACACCAAGTGTGCATTGAAGAGGGGCGGCTGAGAGGCGGAGATAGGGTGTAGGAAATTACTTATCTTGCTTTGTTATGCATTCATTAATCATTCCAAATGACTAATACACATATATATACCTTGAATTGATGCATTAAAATATTTCTAGATTGATTTAGTCATCCATAAGGTAATAAAATTCTTTATTCCAAATAAAGGATGACTAATATGACACTTTCCAAAAGTGATTTTATTAGTCAAGAATTTTCATTTCCAAGAATTTCCACCAACTTAATTAATTTTTTTAATTTTTTTGATAAATGTAAGTTTAATTAAGTAAAATAGTAGTAACTACAACAATGTGATTATCAGTTGTTTTCTCCCTCGACAGGCCAAGGGATACGCCACAGTGTATATAAAGCCCGTGTACTAACTGATCTGGGTAAAGTAATGCTATGGATTCGTTGTCTGATATCCTAAACAATCAATAAAGCCACAGTGCTAGGTGTCCTTTCGTCGTGCTCGAATCCTCTCAAGTTTCTCTCCCTCCAAATGTGGTAAACACATGATGCTAATAGTGCTCGATAAGACATGTTAACAATTCTCTCCCTCCAAATGTGGTAAACACATGATGCTAATAGTGCTCGATAAGACATGTTAACAATGTGCTTACCCCTCCATCTCTGGGAAGCCCATGCAATGTCCGTTATCTATTCTCTATTTGGCCAAGAATAACGTACCATTCTTCGTATTGCTGCTAGACATTGTCGACTGAATCTGCATAGAAAGAATAAGTGCCCGTGTATCTCCGTCGCTTCTTCGTTACACAGAATACAAGGGCCAAAGTGAGCTAGCCATGGTTTATCCGTCGTAGCCAACTTTCCAAGAATTGCAACCCATTCGATGAATGAATGACGTGGAATCTTAAGTGATCCCGAAAGTAGCGAAGACCAGCCTACTTTCGGTCCTGGCAAATCAAATAGTCTGTAAAGAGCCTGAGCTGTCGGATGTCCATGATCAAATCACAACACAATGCGGTCCTCCCCTCCATGAATTGAGGGTAATGCATGCATGATCTCCATACACTCGAAATCTGTGATGGGAGGCCACTGCCACTCTTCTTCAATAATCACCTTGCTTAGTTTGGCTGACTCCTCCAATCCAAGTAGCCTCGGTTTCCATGGAAATGTGTCACTAAGAGGGCTAAGATAATGCCACGGGTCCTGCCACAGATAAAATCTCATCCCGTCTCCAATCTGATAGTCCACTATAGGGTGGAGGAAAGCCCGTACCTGGAGAAGTTTCCGCCATCCCCATAAGCCTCCTTGCTCCTTAATCGTCCAAATGGAGGTGACTCGTAACCATCCCTGGTAGAGCCATTCAACCCAAATTGAAGTCCTATCGCACCTGATGATATCGCAAAGCTTCTTTGTCATTAATGCACGATTCAAGATGGAAATATCCTTGAATCCTAATCCTCCCTCATCCTTCAGCCGGCGTAGATCTTTCCAGCTACCTTGGCATAGCCACTGGTTGTTGTCCCCTTCCACAAGAAAGTTCGTAGCTTCTTCTCAATTTTGTTAGTAACTTTCTTTGGCAAGATGAACGCTGAAGCCCAATATAAACTCAATGACATGAGTACAGATTTAATAATTTGTACTGTACCAGCATATGAGATAGCGATTCCCTCCCAACCAGCAATACGTTTATCAATGTTCAACAATAATGGACGACAATCAGCTATCGTTAAATGAGAAGATATAAGAGGTAGGCCTAAATACCTCATCAGTAAGACCCCCTCTTGAAACCCGAGTGCTGCCAGCATCTCCTCGCGTAATCCTTATGTTGAACGTAAGATAATAAGATGGGTTTTCTGCACGTTTAGCCTCAGCCCCGACCATTGAGCAAAGCGATCCAATCCTGCCTTAAAGACTCCAATAGAATCCATATCAGCTCGATAGAATAGTAACAAATTGTAAGCAAATCCCAACTAAAAAATCCTGGTAGTATCACACTTCCAATGAAAGGAGAATAATTAATCCTGGTCAATCAACTGTAGGAAACTCAAGTGTAGGACTTCCATCACAAGCACGAACAAGTATGGCGATAGAGTGTCACCCTGCCGAAGTCCTCTAGCTCCGTTGAAGAAACCATGGGGTTTCCCATTCAGTCCAACAGAGAACGAGGGTGTGGTAACAGACGCCTCAATCCACTTCACGAAAGTAGAAGGAAACCCAAATAATTCCATCACTGCTATCATGAAGTCCCACTACACCGTGTCATATGCTTTTAGAATGTCCACTTGTAAAGCACACCGGGGTGGTCGGTGGGCCTGATTATATCCCGTAAAGAGCTCTTGTGCCAACATAATATTGTCTCCAATGCTCCTTCCAAGCACAAACGCTTGGCACGGGCTAATTAGTTTGTCTAGTATCACACTCAACCGTTGGACAATGAGCTTTGCGGTGATCTTATACAACACATTACAGCAGGAAATAGGACGAAAGTCACCAACAGTCATAGGGGAATGTACCTTTGGTATGAGTGCTAAAAATGTAGTATTTATCTGCTTCAGGAGTCGGCCTTTATTAAAGAAATCCAGCACTGTCGAAGACACCTCCTGCCCCACTATAGTCCATGCAGCTTTGAAAAAACCCGATGAATACCCATCCGGCCCCGGTGCCTCATCCTCCGCAATGTCAAAAAGCGCCTGCTTAACATCGGCTGGTGTGAATGGCAAGAGTAAAGAGTTAGCGTCCTCGTCGCTCAATATGTGTCTAGCCCATGGTCGAAGGAAACAAAGATCTATCGCATCTCGTCGTTGTTCACCCCCAAGAAGGTTCTGATAATACGTGACAAACTCATTGATTACTGCTCCTGGTTCTGTTTGAGTAGTTCCATGATCATCATTGATTTGTAAGATTCTCCTCACCGATCTTCTTTGAGATATCTTATGAAAGAACACTTAGGAGCATTGGTCACCCCCTTTCATCCACTGCATTTTTGCACGCTGTTGAAGCATAATCTGTTCAAGTTTGGCTGCTTTAGCTAGAACAATCCGATAGCAGTGTTCCAGTTGTAAGAATAGTTCCTCTTGTCTGTTTGAACTAACAAGTAATTGCGCCATCTCAAGAAACCCTCTAGCCAGCTGGACATTGTGTGTTAAGTCCCCTTTGTTTCTCCTCTGCTCTCTAAACACCGGTTTTAGTGCTTTGAGCTTCCTTGTTACCGCATACATGGGCACCCCAATGATGTGATGCTGCCAAACCTGCAGCACACTGGGAATAAAGGCTGGTGATAGTGTGAGGTAATTATCGAATCGAAACATACCTCCATATTATTGTTCATTATCCCCGTTTAACACCAGCGGTGAGTGGTCTGAGGTACGTGGGGTGAGGCTAGTATAAAAAGATATCAGGAATCTAGTCATCCATCTATCATCAATTAGCATTCGGTCTAATGTTTTTCAACGATCCGTGGACTTGCACTACAATTATGCCACGTATACCATTCTCCCTGCATGGATAATGATAGCAAACCCACATTCTGAACGCAGCCATTGAATTCTTCCATTTCCATTCGAATGTATCCCGATACTGCACATATTTCACTGAGATCTCGCACCGCATTGAAATCTCCTCCAATAAGCCACGGGACATCAACACTCTGCATGGCAATAGTCTCTAAAGAACCCCATAACTCCCTCCTATCTGCCACCTCCGTAGCTCCACAAATCACAGTAATGGCCACTGATTCACGCAGTGATCGTAGATAAACAGTACACTGGATAAATTGTGTACCACATTCAGCCACATCAACATCTATAAAATTTTCATTCCACACAATCCAAACCCGATTACCAACCGATCCATAGTCCACAAACCATTTCCAATTGGGTAATAAGAAAGATTGAATAGCGATAATATTATTAATACGAACACGAGTTTCAAGAAGACCAAGAAACTATCACATAAACTCAGCAATAATGTCCTTCACAACTAGCTGATGGTCTCTTTTGTTCAGGCCACAAACATTCCATACTGCTGCATTCAACATGGATCACCAAGAATAGGGCTGCTATGATTAGGACCCCGTGACATCTCCTCTGCATGATCAAGTAAGTGTAGAGCATCAAACGTATTATATACAACAAGTTCCTTACCCTTCTCTTCTCGACTCGACCTCACGCCACCACGAGGAGATTCACGCCCATCTCTATGCTTTTCCACTGCTCGAGATGGTGGTATTATCTCCTAATCATGCTCAGGTGGTGGCCTCGCAGGTCCCGTTTTGGGAATGTAGACGGCGACCGGTGGTTTAGTTGGTTTGGATGGTTTATTGAGCGCACAGTCCTTGGTCGAGTGGCCTAACGTCATACAACTGATACATTTGGGAGGTATCCACTCATATTCCACTTCAATTTTGCACGGAGTCTCTCCTCCTTCCTAGTCAGGCGTCATAATGATAATATGTTTAGGTAATTTCGATCTCACATCCAACATCACGCATACACGAGCAAAGTCTAGTCTCATGCATGCCCTCGTAATCGCATCCGGATATAGGGATTTGCCAATGCCGCTAGCCACTGTACTAAGGCCCTCCTCGGTCCACAATTCTACCAGCAAGTGTCTCAATTTTATCCAAACAGGGACCTGTGTATGTTTTAATTTTCTCATTACCATCCCTGACTCCCATTTCTGCAGTACAATTGGTTGCCCTTGAAACAACCACGGTCCACCTTCAATTGCTTCTTCCACATATGCAACAGTCTTGAACTGGAAGAAGAAAAAACCGTTCGTTGTGGCCATTACCTCCCGCAATCCAGGCCAAACGGAGAATGCAAAATCTTTGACATGATAAAAATACGACTGTTTCCCCAGAAAATACCCAACCGCAGTGGTCTTCCACTTGGTTGATACATTGAAAATAGCTGTCATCGTATGTCTCACAACCACTTCACCATTTTGTATTGTAGGAGGTATATAAGAAAGGGTCCTCCGAGATGAATTATTAAAAGCGTCAGCAATTTTATC
The DNA here is from genome assembly GCF_000512975.1 of Sesamum indicum. Classification (NCBI taxonomy): domain Eukaryota; kingdom Viridiplantae; phylum Streptophyta; class Magnoliopsida; order Lamiales; family Pedaliaceae; genus Sesamum; species Sesamum indicum. The sequence goes on from NC_026153.1 coordinate 9,889,911, forward strand.
ATCCACATCCACATTCGAATTTGGAGTCAATGGAATGTTACCCACAAACAAACCCGTAGGAAAGAAGCGCACTTGTGTAGGAATAGGACTATTTTTTTCCATAGTATTGCTGATGTCATGCATTAGATCAGCAGCTGCATCAGCACCGTCGAAAATTCCAGTAGGCGCGGTCGTCGGAATGTGGCAGTGTGCAGCAGATTTTGTTGATGCTGTAACAGGCACTTTTCCAGTGAGCAGCGACAGGAAGTTGGTGGCAGCAGGTGCATTTCCAGCCGCAGCAGTAGAGAGAACAATTCTGCCAACAGGCACAGTGCATAGTTTAGTCCGTTAGAACAGATTTACCGCAGAAACCGAACGAGTAGCAGCAGTTTCTGCAGCAGTTTCTGCAGCATTTTCTAATGGCGATTCTAGCCACTTCACTGGCGGAGAAGTTATCCTTGGGTTCAACAGTCGCAAAGACCCCTCCATAGCATCTTTCCGACCATAATCCAGTGCTCCAGCAGCGTGTTCCGGCAAAATAGAAGTAGCCAAACTGGGGTTCATTGGCGAGTAAATCAGGTTCGCCATACAGTCCTCCACCTGTTCCTTCTCTTTCAGCAGCGATTCTGACCACTTCACTGGCGGAGAAGTTATCCTTGGGTTCAACAGTCGCAAAAACCCCTCCATAGCTTCTTTCCGACCATAATCCAGTGCTGCGGCAGCATGTTCCGGCAAAACAGAAGCAACCAAACTGGGGTTGATTGGCGAGTAAATCAAGTTCGCCATATAGTCTTCCACCTGTTCCTTCACTTTCAGCAGCGATTCCCTGTTGACAATCGCCAGCAACAGTGCAAGAGAAGAGCTGGACGGCAACGCAGATTCTCCTTTCTCCATGGGCGCCGCCAACAAGGTTGCAGAAACCCTAATTTCTGCAGATTTTGTTTGGTGTTGTAGTATTGCTGGATTCAGTGGCTCCTTCTCCGATCGTCTTGTTCGCATCTCAGCGGTTTCCCGATCAAGATTTAGCGTCCCCACCATATTTTCCTGCAAAACAGGACCATGGACTGCAACTTTCGATTCCGTATAGATATGAATCCGATTACACTCCTCCATCATTCGAGAATCAATCTGCAGCGTCTCCTCATCATCTGTTTGCACATCAAACGCAGAGAGCGGCGTTCTTCCTCCCACCTCCATAAACACTACCATTAATGGAGCAAAAACCCTAGTTTCTGCAGATTCTCATTCTCGCTACGACAACAGCGTTGTGGTCGCGCAGTCCTTCTCTAGTTGTGCCGGCGAAGGGAGACGTAATGATCGGCGTGGTAATCTCATCACCAGCGACAGTGAACGGAGGGGGCGAATCAAAGGCTCCGGGTTAAACTCGTTTTGTCCATATTTCTCGCCCAACGTCGATGAAGTTCATTCAATGCATGAATCGCATCTGTATCGCCTTTATCTATCACTATATTGGCCAACATAAAGAAATCAGCCATATGAAACTCAAGAGGAGAGTAGTTCCTCTTTGCCGCATCTTCAACATTCACGGTCATAGGTTTGTGAGCACCATGGGCATCTTCCTCCTCACCCAAAATCTCCAGATTTTCAGCAACACTCACGGCTCCCAAAGGGTCACCATCATCGTCCATGACACCGGCCGGATCTCCATCGTCATCGTCGGCCACGAGCTCCTCCACGTTGCCATGTTTAGTGTGTGAAAATTGAAGTGTAGGAATGTGTGTGAGATAACAGAGAGAATTAAGAGAGTCTATTCTTTTTTACATGGTCAATGTTGATGTGGATGGTCACCAACTTAATTAATGAGCTTGGGCCGATTTCAATTAATTAAAATACAAGGTCCAATTAATTAAATCCATTTAATTAGACCACAATTAATTAAGTCCATTATACATTTAATTCAATTAAATATTTGAGCCCAATAACCCTTTATTAAATAATAAGTGCAACTCATTAAATAATAAGGGCAAGCTTAATATAAATAAATCCAATTAATTTATCATTGGACTTATCCATCCAAAGTACCTTCTCATATATAAGTAATCCAATTACTTATGGAATTAATTCCCAATTAATCCCTCGTCCCTTCTCAGTGATTTGTGTGTGACTCTTTAAGTTTACCTTTCAACTAAACTTAGGATAGTGTCCAACATCATTATTAATTCAATTCAATTTAATTAATAATTCTCGATCAATCATTGATCAAGAAAGCCCGTCATCATGGGTGGTCATCTAGCAATAGTCCATAGCACTAGAGATTAGGTGAATTTTCATGTGAACGTTTAGGCTCCCGAGTCCATACGGGTATGGTCCTTCCGTCTACCGTCTCCCGGCCTTAGTCTAGGGTATGGAATTGGGGGTCGGTTCCCATCATAGAATAGGCGTCTATGCTTAATACTTGAAATGGCATTACGCCAAATTGCTCAAAATAGGAACCTCTTTTCCTATTCAACCTATGACTGTGGCCACAGATTTATAGAGCGTTAACGCATCTCCAAGTGCATAGAAGATACCTCTGTCATGTTTTGACAGGGGACGGATCCTCTTCTTGGAACTCACCGTCCTTACTACACACTTTGACTGCACTAGACAAGCCTTATGATGACCATGTCTGAGACATGATCACCTCTCGCACAAATCTAAGATACAATCATCGCATGCACGTGACTATTGCGATTTCTCAACTCTGAGGAATACTCCCGTACTATCAGAACCGGGGACTCAAGCTATACCGACCAAACCTCTAAGGCTTTCATATGACGATCCCCGCGAGCCAGTTCAGTCGATTCGGCACCTAGCCAATTGACCCATTAAAATTGCATAGACGTCCCACGTCTGTCGCGGATGAAACACGACACTCATCAAATGAATGCAACTCTTAGTGAAAGTCTTAGTAGGATTGTCAATGCCCAGTCTCGAGGTCCTTGACTTGAAATATTTCAAACCCAATCCTAAACAGTTGATTTCATGACTGCCATCCAATGCGCAATCCAACTGTTGCATGATTGTTAAAGTGGTCTGTGGGCATCTGTTGTGACGTGCAAGTAGTGCTTGACGTAATCTGGTAAGCACAATAGATACGTGTGTTGAAGACAAATACTTTACCATATTCGTTAGGACAACATCGGTTAAATAAAGATTGCTTGAATCGTTCTTAAAACCGCCAACCCAATTGACTTTTGGTCACCCATTCCAACAGTTGACTGGGTAGCTGACTAAGTTGTTGTGTGGGCAAGTTTGACTAGGGATTTTGGTTGGTTTTATTGGACCTGTTTGGGGTTTGACTGGACCTATTTGGGATTGACTGGGCCTGAAGAATCGTTGTTATGTCTAGTTCGGCAGGGGGCTCATCGCCCCCGTTACATTCTTACCAAGATTCCAATAATAGTGCATCTGTGCGTCCTCCGCCACCACCCGTATTGTTTGATACAGCCTCATTTTGGCTGATGGGTATTCTTACATGGGATTAGGGGATGAAAGTGTTGCGATTTTCTTCAAACAAAATTGTCAGATTATCTCTG
>NC_026153.1:9893438-9932354 GCF_000512975.1 Sesamum indicum
GTTATCCGTCCATGCAAAATCTGCGTCGTTGGATGCTTGCCTAGGGATTCCGTGGAAATTTTTTCGTGGGGGCCATTAATGTCAAGCATGTGTTCATCAAGTTTGCCTTTGAGGACTATACGAATCTTTGGATCAAATTGATTTGGTCTGTGGAAGGCTTCCCTATGCGTGTCTTTAGATGGACCCCAACGTTCAATCCAAGGGAAGAATCACCGATAGTTCCAATGTGGGTGCATCTGTCAGAACTTCCGATCCAGTTTTATGATCGGGAGGCCTTGTTGGGGACACCTCTCCGGACGGATATCTCTACAATCACTTTGGTTCGTCCTAGTGTCGCACATGTGCATGTTGAAATTAGTCGGCTTGAGTCACTGCAAACAAAGATTGTCCTAAGATTTGTGGAACTTGCAAGCATTTGGGACATGATGAGGATGAGTGCTATGCGAAGCACAAGACGAAGGCCCTAGTTCCACTAGTGGATAGGGATGGTCATCGCATGCTTATACTTGACCTTGAGGATCTTCGTGTAAAATTGGATGCACAGCGGGCGCAAAGGGACTTGAAAGATTGACGTAAAGGAAAACTTGTTGTTTTTAAGGATAATGAAGCCCGTTCGCACCCTGGGGCTAGTACTAGCGGTTCTAAGGGGACCTAGAACAAAATACAAGGAGGTGTGGTCCATAATGATGTGTCCATTTGAGACGAAGCCGGTGTTACAATGGGTGACCAAAAGCCAATTGGATTGGCGGTTTTGAGAACCATTCAAGCAATCTTTATTTGACCAATGTTCTCCTGATGAATGGGATAAGAATTCGTTGTCGGCACACGTATCTATTGTGCTTAGCAAATTACGTTAAGCGCTGATTGGAGGTCACAATAATGCCCAAAGACCACTTTAAAAATCGTGCAACAGTTGGACTGCGCATTGGATGGCGGTTATGAAACCAACTATTTAAGATCGGGTCAAAAATGTTCCAAGTCGAGGACCCAAGACTGGGCATAAAGAGTCCTACTGAGACTTGCATTACGAGTTGCATTCATTTGATAAGTTTCATGTTTTAATGGGTCAATTGGCTAGGTGGTCGAATCGACTGAACTGACTCCCAGGGATCGTCATATGGAAGCCTTGGAGGCTTGATCAGTATGACTTGAGTCCCCAGCTCCGATAGTATAGGAGTAGTTCTCATATTTGAGGAATCATGACAGTCACATTCATGGCAGTGACTGTATCCTAGATTTGTGCGAGAGGAGATCGTGTCTCAGACATGGTCATCATAAGCCTTGCCTAGTGCAGTTAAAATATATACCGAGGACGGTAAGTTCCAAGAAGAGGATCCTTCCCCTGTCAAAACGTGAAAGAGGTATGTCCTATGCACTTGGAGATGCGTCTACGCTCTATAAAGTTGTGGCCAAGTCATTGATCGAATAGGAAGAAGAGGTTCCTATGTCGAGTAATTTGGCGTAACGCGATCTCAAGTATTAAGCATAGAGACCTAGTCCAGGATGGGTAACGACGCCCAATTCCACGCCCTAGACTAAGGTTGGGAGACGGTAAATGGAAAGATCGTACCTGTATGAACTCGGGAGCCTAAAACTTCACATGGATTTTCGCCTAGTCTCTAGTGCCATGGACCGTTGCCAGACGGCCACCCATGGTGACGGGCTTTTTTTGAACAAAAGTTGATCAATAGTTATTAATTAAATTAGGTTTAATTAGTAATAATGTTGTACACTAGCCTAACTCTAGCTGAAAAATGAACCTAAAGTGTCACACACAAATCATCGAAAAGGGACGAGGAATTAATTGAGAATTAACTTCATAAGTAATTGGATCACTTATACATGAGAGGGATCAATTGGATGGATAAGACTAAGGATAAATTAATTGAATTAATTTATATTGGGTTTGCCCTTAGTATTTAATAAGTTGGATACATTATTTAATAAAGGCTTATTGGGTTCATATGTTTAATTGGATTAAATATATGATGGACTTAATTAAGTGGGCTTTAATTAAATTCAATTTAATTAATTGGGCCTGGTGTTTTAATTAATTAAAATTGGCCCAACCCATTAATTAAGTTGGTGGAAATGATTGAAAAAGAAAATTATTGAGTAACAAAATCACTTTTGAAAACTGCTATGTTAGTCATCCTTTATTTGGAATAAAGGCTTTTATTACCTCATGGATGGTTAAATGGACCTAGACATGTTTTAATGCATCCATTCAAGGTATATATATATATATATATATATATATATATATATTAGTTATTTGGAATAACTAATGAATACATAACAAAGCAAGAAAATTATTTCCACTCTCCTAATTTCCACTCGCCCGACCCCCCTCTTGAATGCACACTTGGTTTGTATTTTTCTCCCTAGTTTTCTTCTAGCAAAGAGAATTGAGGGATCCCGATTTTGGTGTGGTGTGCACACAACTTTAGAGGGCTTCTACGTTGAGGCCTTGCGAGAACGGATCAAACGAACGAGGTTCGAAATAAATTAAATTAAAGGTAATTCTTGATTTACATTTATGTACTTCTCATTTTTTCATTCAACCATTAGCCCCGTCAATTTTATCGTTATTTATTTTTATTAACTACATCGAACGCCTTGGAACTTCAAGGGTACACTCCTTGGAACTATGATTTTATTGTGTTTTAATTTTAACTTACGCACTTTATTTTAACCACTTTTGTTTAATTCCCGGGCCAATCTACTCGCACTTTGCGAAACCTTTCAAGTGGTATTAGAGCCCGGTTCGATGTAGGGGCTATGGTTATATGCGAATAAGCATGTTAATATGTTCTTTATTGCTTTTTGAAGCATGATATATCTTTTGCATTCTTAAACAATTATTTGAGAAAATTAATTTGTTTACATTTTGCAATTTTGGATTATTTTAAGTATTTTATTAAAATTGGATTTTTTGATAAAATAGCTGTTTTAATTTCAGATTAATGTGTTGAAATAAAAAAAAATAGCACTACAGCATTGCACTGCCGACCAGCGCGCGATGTGCGCGCGTAGGCAATACGCGCAGGTGCGTGCTCGTTGGCACATGCAGCCGACCAGGTGCGCACATCCATGCTGGCAGGGGAATCGGTGCACATGCGGACGCGGTTGGTGAATTGTTGCTGCTGCTTCTGACAGCCGACGGTTGGGTCATTTTTAGCTGTTTTTTTCGAAAAAATTGATTTTTCAATTTTTGCACATTTTTTGAAAAATATTAATTATTGTTAATTTAATTTTGAAGAAGATTAGATTTTTTCTAGAATTAAATTGCTTTAATGAATTTGGCTTATTTGCGTGCATAGGATGCACAAGGCTTCATTAATTACTTTGGCTTATTTGCGGCGATTGGATACACAAGGTTTAATTAATTAATTTGGTTTATTTGCGTGCATTGTATGGACGAGGCTTAATTAATTAATTTGTCTTATTTGTGTGCATTTAATACATGAGGCTTAATTAATTAATTTTGTTTAATTGCGTGCATTGGATGGCTTAATCATCCATATGAGTTGCAAATTTTAAGCTTATTGTTTTCTCTGTATAATTGTTTGTCGTGATATTGGATATCGCGATATTTTTTAATGTTTATTTTCTTGTCTTGCATGATTAATTGTTATTATGTGCTAGAATGAATGTAAATGGATGATCACGAGACCCTACACCGCAAGTATGTCTTTTAATTTTTGTTGGGTCGGCCCGTGTGCCCTTGTGATTTTATTTTCTCCTTCCTCCTCATTTTTAGCCTTGGAATAATACGGCTTGCTATATCCCTCCTAATGTACTCTCTCCAACTTCTAATCGGGGTTTCTTATTCAATTGTATTGAGAGTAGTATAGGACATTTTTGTGAGATTTTTCATTTTGAACTAGCCTATGGAGAAGATGGTCCATGGAGAACAAGGCCCACGAAGGAGGAGCCCATGGAGAGGGCGGCCCATGGAGATATTGTTAGAAATGGAGACCAGAAAGTCAATTGAATTGACAGTTTTGGGAACCATTTAGCTATGAATGTGATATATCTTGATTAATGTAGTAAGCATTCATGAGTGGTACCATGTGTTTGTTGTGCTTACTATTTACGCTGAACGAAGTTTTAACACCACAATAAATGCCCACAGACCAATTGAAATAATCCATGTAGTTGGGTTGCGCATTGGATGGCAGCTATGAAACCAATTTCTGAGGGTTGGTCAGAATTGTTCCAAGTCGAAGACCTCGAGACTGGGCATCGAGAATCCTATAGAGACTTGTACTAAGTATCGCACATTAGATGATTGTCGTGTTTCATCGGCGACAAACATGGAATGTCTGTGTAATTTTAGTGGATTAGTTGACAAAGTTGTAGCTGATTGAACTGACTCGGGGAAATAGTCATAAGCAAGCCTTGGAGGCTTGATCAGTATGACTTGAATTCCCGGTTCTGATAGTACAGGATTAGTCCTTGGACTTGAGACATCATCGCAGTCGCATGCATATGATGGTTATAGCTTGGATTTGGCGAGAGATGACTATATCTTCGATGTGGTCATTATAAGCCTTTTCCAATGTAGTCGGATTATATATTGAGGAGGGTGGATTTCAAGATACAATCTGTCCTCTATTAATATATGATGGATATAACTCCTATGCGCTTTGAGATGGTTTAGACTCCCTAAGTCTATGGCCATAGCGATTGATCGAATAGGAAATAGTTTCCTTTGTCGATCAATACTCAGTATAGTTGTCTAGTCCTAGATGGAAACCGACGCCCAATTTGATGCCCTAAACTAAGGCCTGGAGATGGTCAACGGAAGGACTGTACCTGTATGGAACTCAAGAGCCTAAATGTTCACACCAACATTCACCTAGTATCTAGTGCCATGGACCGTTGCTAGACGACCACCCATGGTGAAGGGCATTTTTTATTAATGGTTAGTTGGAAATAATTAATTAAATTAGATTTAATTAATTATTTTGGTTGGACACAATGCCCAAGTCTAGCTGAGGGAGAACCTAAAGAGTCACACACAAATCACTATGGAATTAGTGGAATTAATTTAGAATTTATTCGAGAAGAAATGAATTAATTTAATTGGATTAAATTAATTCAAGGAGAATATATAAATGATTGGATCATTTATTTAATAATTGGATTAAATTAATTCAAGGAGAATATATAAATGATTGGATCATTTATTTAATAATCTATTTGATGGATGGCTCAAGAATTAATTAATTGGATTAATTAATTTTGGACTTAACACCTTTAAATTAATTGGATTAATTTATTTGGTTTAGCTTAATTAATTGATTGGATCAATTAATTAGAATTTGGGCTTAGATTTATTTAATTAGATTAAATGAATCTTTGGACTTATTTGAGCTAAAATTAATTTAATTAATTATTGTTCAATGAACTTTGATTGGACTTAATTTAATTTGATTAAATCAAGCGTGGTCCATACTTGAAGTCTAAGCCCATTTGGGGGAGGTTGGAGCAAGTTAAGAAGGAGTTGAGACTTCTCAATGATGAACATAATAGAGTGGTTATTTCATCATGGTTGAAGGTTATATACATGTGTGTGTATAGGTTGTCTTGGAGGCAAAGTTGGTAGTTATTGAATTTTAATTTCAATTGTATATAATATACAAAACTACACACATATCAACAACCTAAGCCACAAAATTTTCTCTCTTTTCTCTCAAAAAATATTCTCCTCTTTGTTCTATATTGAATTGGATTCGATTTAGAACATAAAACATTCCAAAAGCACTAATTAATAGTGTTAGTTTGGAGTTGTTTTTCTTTTTGTTCTTTGTTCTATCTAGCAATAGAAAAAGAACTATATCTCTTCCTTAGTGTGTGTGGAAAAATTAGAGAGCTTCTAATTTGGATCCTAAAGTGAACGAAATGGGAGAACGTAAAGGGAACAATCCACGTTGCTGCTCAACTATAGAAACAAAAAGGTAAAGTTTCATTTTTGATTCTTTGCTTTTTGTTTCATCCTCTAGCCACTTATCTAGCATGTTTATATGTTCATTATTATGCTCTTGACAAACACCGAATGCCCGAGAATATCAAAGGGAACACCCCTTTGAACCGTTTTAATTACTTTTATATTTCACACTTCCGTCGCTTTCTCGGGCCATACTCATACTTTCATTCCCTTGATGGAAGGTTTATGGCGAGGCGGCTGGGCTTTCTGGATGTGGCCTCAAATTGTGTGAATCAGATATGTTTTTTTGGGGCCCGGATGTGCGGTGTTGGATCTTACTCGATCATGAGCAGTTTTTGCACCTCCAATTGGAATCAAATAAGTGGTCGAAATCGTTGTTTGTGACAGCGGTGTATGCTAAATGTGATGTGGTTGAGCGACGTGGCCTGTGGGATACCCTTCGCATGATTTGTGTTGGCTCTTTGCCTTGGATTGTGGGAGGGAACTTTATATAGTCCTTAGCCCAGATGAGTGGTCGAGGGGCGCTACCCTAAATAGTATCGCAATATCATATTTTCATAATGCCATTGCAGACTGTGCCCTTAAGGATGCAGGATTTATAGGGAGCACTTACACCTAGTATAGTCGCCGGTTGCGACAGCGTTTTGATCGGATCCTAATGACTAATAGGTGGAGGATGTATTCCCCAAAACGCAGGTTGCTGATCTTAAGCTCTCCAAATCGGATCATTGTGGATTGTTGGTTGTTGCGGAGTCTATTGTGACGCAAAAGCCATCATCTTTTCGATTTCAGGACATGTGGACCACACACCCAGGATTTCTTGAGATTGTTCATTGATATTGGCAGTATCCAACGATCGAGAGCAGTATGGTTTGGGCTTCAGCAAAAATTAACTCGCCTGAAACACTTTATGAAGGAATGAAACAAGACAATCCTTGGGAATGTGTTTGACAGGGTTGCAGCGGCGAAGCGGGATCTCAAGAAAGCTGATGAGGCATATGATCTTGTTAATTGTGATAACACGCTCGTGGAGCAAAATTAGTGTTCGGCAGCATTGGTTCGCGTTTTCGCTAAGGAGAAGGCCTTCTAGAAACAAATGGCAAGCATCAAATAGGTTAAAGATGGGAAGCGGAACACGAAATATTTCCACTTTCTTGTGAAGAAAAGGAGCTTCTAGGGTACGATTATTGGGATACAGCATGAGGAGGAGTTTTTAACTGATCCGACAGCAATTAAGAGATCGGTGGTTCCAGATCAGATGGATCGACACTGCTTAGAAGATGGCTTGACAGATGAGGATAGGTGTTTCTTGTGCACCATGCCAACATGGGAGGAGGTTCGGCAAGCAGTTTTCTGCATTGAGCCTGAGAGTGTTGCTGGGCCTGATGGATTTGGGGCGATTTTCTATCACACCTGTTGGGATCTCATTATAGAGGATGTTTTTTGTGCAATGACGAAGTTTTTTCATGGCATGGCGATGCCAAAGAGTTTCACTACTACTGCCATCTCTCTCATACCAAAGACTGTCAATCAAGTTTCCTGCAGTTAGTACCGGTCAATAAGCTTGTGTAATGTTACAAATAAGATCTACACGAAGCTGATGACCATCAGGTTTGGGCGTGTCTTGCGAAAGGTGTTATCCCAATCACAAAGTGGATTTTTCGTGGGGCGATTGTTGAGCGATAATGTCCTTTTGGCACAAGAGTTGGTTCACTTACTGGAAACTCGACACCGGAGGCCAATGTGATCTCCAAGCTTGATATGGCCAAAGCCTATGATCAGGTCAGTTGGGAATTCCATTTTCGAGTTTTGCCACTAAAAGGCTTCCCGCAGTGCTGGATTGACTTGGTGGCTAATGTTGCCTCAAACTGTTGGTTTTCAGTCTTTGTGAACGGAAAGCATGCAAGGTTTTCCATTCGACAAGAGGCCTATGGCAAGGGGGTCCTCTATCTCCTGCACTATTTGTGCTTGCTACTGATTATTTATCTCAGGGATTGGATAGGCTTTTTGCAGTACACGCGATAATGTATTACCAGTGTTAGAATAGGTGACCTGAAAGCTAATTGGATTGGTATGCTTGTAATCTACTCTGACAATAACTCGAGTTTATGTAATATTATTTAGTGAATAAAATGAGGTATTCGCTATTGAAATTTCATTTGTTATGCTCATTATATTTACGTATGCATTTTTGTCAAACATCACCACAAAGTCTCGCAGACCACCTTGAACAACCGTGCAACAATTGGACTGGGCATTAGATAGCGGTCATGAAACTAACTGTTTAGGGTTGGGTCTGAAACGTTTCAAGTCGAGGACCATGAGAATGGGTATCGAAGTGTCCTATGGAGAGTTGCATTAAGAGTCGCATTCATTTGATGAGTGTCATGTTTCATCTGCGACAAACGTGGGACATCTATGTGATCTTAATGGGTCGATTGACTAGATGTTGAATCGGCTGAATTAACTCGTGCGAATCATCATTTGGAAACCTTGGAGGCTTGGTCTGTATGACTTGAGTCCCCGGCTCCGATAGTATGGAGTAGTCCTCAGACTTGAGGAATCACAGCAGTCACGTGGATGCAATGACTGTATCTTAGATTTGTGCGAGAGGTGATCGTTTCTTAGACATGGTTATCATGAGCCTTGTCTAGTGCCGTCAAAGTATGAGCGAGGATGGTGGGTTCCAAGAAGAGGATCCGTCCACTGTCAAAACATGACAGAGGTATTTCCTATACATTTGGAGATGCGTCTACACTCTATAAAGCTGTGGCCACAATCATTGGTCGAATAGGAAGAGGGTTTTCCTATGTCAAGCAATTTGACGTAGCGATCTCATGTATTAAGCATAGACACCTAGTCGAGGATGGAAATCAACACCCAATTTCATGCCCTAGACTAAGGCCGGAAGACGATAGACATGATGACCATACCTATATGGATTCAGGAGCCTAAAAGTTCACATGGAATTTTGCCTAGTCTTTAGTGCCATAGATCGTTGCTAGGCAGCCACCCCTGGTGATGGGGTTTCTCGATCAAGGGTTGATAAAAAATTATTAATTAAATTGGATTTAATTAATAATAGTGTTGGACACCAACCCAAGTCTAGCTGAAAGGTGAACCTAAAGAGTCACAGACAAATCACTAAGAAGGGACGAGGAATTAATTGGGAATTAATTCTGTAAGTAATTGGATTACTCATATGTGAGAGGGATCCATTTGATGGATAAACCCAATGATAAATCAATTGAATTAATTTATATTAAGCTTGCCCTTTTTATTTAATAAGTTGGACTTATTATTTCATAAAGGCTTATTAGGCTCATATATTTAATTGGATTATATATGGACTTAATTAAGTGGGTTTTAATCAAATTGAATTTAATTAATTGGGCCTGGTATTTTAATTAATTAAAATCGGCCCAAGCCCATTAAGTTGGTGGAAATGATTGAAAAAGGGCTTTAATCAAATTGGATTTGAAAAATGCCATGTTAGACATTTAATTTTGAATAAAGGATTATTACCTTATGGATGGTTAAATGAACCTATACATATTTTAATGCATCCATTCGAGGTATATATATATTTTAGTTTTTTGGAATAACTAATAAATACATAACAAAGCAAGAAAATAATTTCCTCTCCTCCCTAATTTTTCCACTCGCCCGAACCCCCCTCTTGTGTACACTTAGTGTGTTCTCCTTAATTCTTTTCTAGCAAATTGAATTGAAGAATCCTATGTTCCGGTGTGGTGTGGAAGCGACTTTAGAGAATCCCTACATTCAGGCCTTGGGTGAACTAATCAAACACAGGAGATTCGAAATAAATCAAGAAAAGGTAATTCTTGATTTACGTTTTTGTTCCTCTTGTTTTATATTCTACCCATAGCCCCATTAATTTTATTGTTGTTTAATTTTATTAACTAAATCAAATGCCCAGGAACTCCAAGAGTACACCCCTTGAAATTATAGTTTCATTAAGAGTTCGTTTTATTTTATGCGATCTATTTTAACTGCTTCCGCTTGCCCATTCCCGGGCCGATCCACTCGCACCTCGCGGTGCCTTTTAAGTGGTATCAGAGCCTGATTCGATGTAGAGGCTATGGTATTGTGTAAATAAGAATGACAGTATGTTCTTTATTACTTTTGAAGCATGATACCTTTTTTCTTATTCTTGGATAATTATATGAGAAAATTAATTTTTGCAATTTTGGATGATTTAAGTATTTTATGAAAATTGAATTTTGTGATAAAATACTTATTTTAATTTCAGTTTAATGTGTGGAAATAAAAAAAATAGGGGGGGAGGTTGGTACTGTGGTAGTGCACAGCGTGCGCGTGCTCGCTATGCGCGTGCTCACTTTGCGCAGACAATCTGTGCTCTCGTGCTTTGCACGCAGCCAGCGCGATCGGGCAAGCACGCGCATGCTGACCGGGGGGCCAGCACCCACGCATAGGGTCAGTTGTGCAACCGTTACGCTGCTGCTGCTGCTGCTGTCGACAGTTGGGCCGTTTTTTGCCATTTTTTTCGAAAGTTGGATTTTCCAATTTCTACACATTTTTTGAAAAATATTAATTATTGCTGATTTAATTTTGGAGAAAATTCAATTTTTTATAGAATTAAATTTCTTTAGTTAATTGAGATTAATTTTTGCATTGGATGCACGAGGCTTAATCATTCATTAACTTGCAAGTTTTAAGCTTATTGCTTTCTACATATAATTATTTGTCGTGATATTGGATATCGCGATATTTTGGATGTTCATCTTCTTTTCTAGCATGATTAATTGTTATTATATGCTAGAATAAATGTGAATGGATGATCACGGAGTCCTGAACCGTGTGTATGCCTTTTCATTTTTGTTGGGGGGGCCCGTATACCCATGTGATTTTATTTTCTCCTCCCTCCTCGTTTTTAGCCTTGGAATAATAAGCTTGCTATTTCCCTCCTAATGTACTCCCCCTAACTTCTGATTGGTGTTTCTTATTCAATTGTAATGAGAGTAGTGTAGGACATTTTTTGTGAGGATTTTCATTTTGTGCAAGCCCATGGAGAAGAAGGCCCGGGAAGAAGGCGGTCTATGAAGATGTCACAACGCCCATCTATATGTTGATGGGTGATATTACTTTTTAATTGCATAGGGCCACCTTAGATAGACCTTAGTCTCACTGCAGGCTTAGTGGGTTGCATAGGTTGGACTTGTGATCAGCTAATAGTGGTATGCGAGGTTTCGTTGCATGTGATGTGTTTATTTAAATGCTTTAAATATTTGATATTTATGTATGCAATGTTTATATGTGATGAGGTCTCGGTCTAAACTCAAAACACTCACTTGGTTGGACCAAGTTGAATATTAGGCCTATAAAGGACTTGGATCAAAATGGTTTTGATCTATCCAAGCCTTCCATCCACAGCAATGTGGTGAGGAAGCTACGGATACCCAAGTGTGGTCTCACGAGTCGCGGCACACTTGGGATAAAGTAAAGTTGCACCATTTTTGTGATTAAAGGAACAAGTTTATCGTTTCCCTGTCTTACGAGTCGTTGGGGGCGACGAATGAGATGTGTTTGGTTGATGGGTCAGGCCTAACACCGAGTTACGTGATTCGGTTGGAGTCCTTGGAATCATGTGAACAGGTGAGGCAAAAGATTTTGGAAATCTCATGGGATGAGAATGGTATTGGATACCTCCCACGAGGCTTTTGCTATGTGAATCGTAAAAGCGGGGCATGACAAATTCGCTTGTGGATTCGAAGCCCTCTAGGAAAGGCTATTCCCGAAACTCCACTTGAGAGTAGTGGGATTTCATATAAATAGTGGAAGAGTTAAAGACTAAAGACCAAGTCTTTAAATTTAATCATAATATTACAATGATTCGCTGATTTCTGTTTAATTTTCCATTGTCTAGAAAATGTCTAAGAATCCTTTAACCATGATAATGGAGACTAATAAATTTAATGGCACAAACTACAACGACTGACTGCAAAATTTGAGGATTGTCCTAGATTTCGAGAACTAAGGCTATTTCTTGGACAAGCTACTCCCAACAACCTTGCCAGAAGGGTCCTCGCCCGAAGAACGTGTCACGTTCGAGAAGTGGTTGGAGGACAACGACAAGGTCCACAGTATTATATTGGCTTCGATGTCCAATGCCATCCAAAAGCAATATGATAGGTTAGATGATGTTCCCTCAATAATGCTCCGCATGAAGGAAGTTTATGCATAGACATATTAGATATGCCGCCACAAAAACATTCTTCGGGACCAAGATGGCCGAAGGATTATTTGTACAAAGTCATGGGGTTAACATGCTATCCCTAGTGGAGAAGCTCGAAGACCTTAAAGCTGGACTTCACAATGACACGTACATTGGCGTGATTCTTCAGTCACTTCCTTCGTCCTACGACCCGTTTATTATTAACTGCAAAATGAACGGACTTGAAAAATCTATTCATGATTTAATTAATATGCTGGTCCAATACAAGGTGACGACTTACAAGTCTACGCCGATGGTATTGGTAGGACGCTTCAACCTTAAAAGTGAAAAGCAAGAGGGACGGACGCTGGAAGAGGAAGAGGGCAAGGGAAAACCCATCCCAGCCACTGCCAGCGCTTTAAGTGCCCCTACTGCTCCCGTGGGAATGGGCAAAGGGATATGGAAGGTTGGCGGTTCGTAACGTTCGAAAACAAATGACGTCTGCAATCATTGCCAAGGAAAGGGGCATTGGAAGGAGTGCCCACAACTCCTCTCCAACCCAGGTACATTTTTTATTAAAGTGAATATGATAACTAATTCTGCTTCTTGGATATTGGATACCAGCTGTGGAGCTCACATTTGCAATAACTTGCAGGTGTTGGAAAGAAGCAGAAAGCTAAGTAAGGATGAGATGATTCTAAGGCTAAGCGATGGGAAGGCCGTCGCTGCAGAAACCATGGGATCTCTCGACTTAGCTATTACTGATCATATTCGGATAGAATTAAAAGACTGTTATTATGTACCGAACATGATCAAGAATATTATTTCCATTCCTATTTTAGACAATGATGGTTATATATTTACAATCAATAAAAATGGTTTTTATTTAATGATTGAAAATAACTATCATCTGCTTGGTACATTGGTGAATGGTCTTTATATTCTCCAATAGTCTAATTGGATTATGACTGCCCAACACAAACCAAAATTAGATAATGATGAAAACGCACAGTTATGGCACGCAAGGCTAGGTCATATCTCAAATAATAGGATGAAAAAGTTGGTAGACTCAAAGAGTCTATAGTTAGACGATTTGGACAGCCTACCGACTTGTGAATCCTGTTTGAAAGGGAAAATGACCAAGAAGGCTTTTATTAGACAAAGTGTGCTTGCCAACGGTCTTTTGGATTTGATCCATACAGACGTCTGTGGACCATTAAATACTCCAACTAGAGGAGGATTCTCGTACTTCTTAACATTTATCGATGATCATTCACGAGATGGTTATGTTTACCTAACGAGGTATAAGTCTAAGGCGTTTGGATGGTTCAAGGAGTACAGACTGGAAGTCAAGAATTAAACTGGCCGTAAAATTAAAACCCTTCGGTAGGACTGAGGCGGAGAGTATTAAGTGGTGAATTCATTAATTATTTAAAGGATAATGGAATTCTCTCTCAATGGACTCCTCCTTAAACGCCACAATTGAATGGCGTGGCTAAAAGAAGGAATCAAACCCAGTTGGACATGGTTCGATCCATGATGAGTTTTACGAAATGTCCCCTTTCCTTCTGGGGTCATGCTCTTGAGATGGCGGCCAAATTGCTTAACATGGCGCCATCTAAGATAGTGCCCCAGACGCCATATGAGATATGGCATGGGAAGCCTACATCCTACAAGTACTTGAGAGTGTGGAGTAGCCTCGCATATGTCAAGAGGCTAGTGGGAGGCAAACTAGACTCAAGGTCTAGTCTGTGCAGGTTTGTCGGATATCTGAAAGAAACTGCGGGGTACTACTTCTATGATCCATCTGAGCAAAAAGTTTTTGTCTCAAGGATCGTAGTGTTCTTGGAAAAGGGTTTTCCTACGATAGCCAACGCGATTAGGTGCTACTTGATGAGACAAGTGAGACACCTCAGCAGAACGAAGGAACATCATTTGAGCCTATAATTCCCACTGAATGTCTCAGAACGAAGGAACATCATTTGAGCCTATAATTCCCACTGAAGGTGCTCCAGTCCTCCATAGGTCGACCAGGAAATCGTGACCACCTGATAGGTACGGATTTCGGGACTAACCAGTCAATTGGATAATGATCCAAGAATGTATAGAGAAGCGATGTCGGACATCGATTCGGATAAGTGGCTTGACGCCATGAAAATTCAAAACGGACTTGATGGGTTCAAATCAAGTTTCGACCCTTATAGACCCACATAAAGGTGTTAATCCTGTTGGGTGTAAATAGGTCTACAAATGTAAGTTTGGAGCTGACGGAAAGGTTATAGCTTTCAAGGTTAGGCTTGCAGCAAAAGTATACACTGAACGACCTAAGGTCGATTTTGAGGAAACCTATTCGTCCGTAGCTATGACTCCATTCAGACTCTGCTCGCCATAGTAGCATGGTATGACTATGAAATATGACAGATGGATGTAAAAACGGCTTTTCTCAATGGTTTTGTTGAGGAAGAGATCTACATGGATCAACTAGAGGGTTTCACTTTCCTTGGAGAAGAACAGAAGGTCTGTCGTCTCCAAAAGTCCATCTATGGCCTCAAACAAGCTCCCCAAAGCTGGAACACACGTTTTGGCGAAGTCATACGAGGTTATGATTTCATCAAGAATGAATTTGATCCTTGTGTATACAAGAAGATCAGTGGAAGCGCGGTTGCGTACCTTGTGCTTTATGTTGACGACATCTTACTCATTAGGAATGATGTTAAGATGTTGGGCAACATTAAAGCATGGTTGTCTACCAAATTTTCCATGAAGGATATAGGTGAGGCCTCTTACATCCTTGGCATCAAGATCTATAGGGATAGATCTAGAAGAATGTTAGGGTTGATCAGATCCTCGTATATTGAGAAAGACTTGAAGAGATTCAAGATGGAGAACTCAAAATGAGATTCCTTCCCATAAGGCATGGGATTAAGATGTCCAAGAAGCAGTCTCCCAAGACTGATGAGGAACTTAAAAGGATATCGGACATCCCCTATGCTTCAGCCGTAGGAAGCATTCAGTATGTTGTGCAGTGCACCAGGCCCGATGTCACGTACACTTTGAGCATGACGTGCAAATTTCTGGCATGCGTTGGAGAGGTGCACTGGAGTGCAGTCAAGACAATACTTAAGTACCTAAAAAGGACTAAAGATATATTCTTGATTTACGATAACGGAGAATTGATATTAGGATATAGTGACGCTAGCTTCCAATCGGACGATGATGATGCCAAGTCTCAATCAAGTTTTGTAGTCAAGCTGAATGGTGGTGTGGTTGCTCGGAAATGTTCCAAGCAGGATACCACAGCGGGTTTCACCACAGAAACTGAATACATAGCGGCTTTGGAAGCAACTAAAGAAGCGATTTGGATAAAAACTACATCCAAGAGTTGGTTGTGGTAGCTAGTATTATTGATCCCGTAGTTATCTTCTGTGGTAACAACGAGGGGATAGAACAAGTAAAGGAACCAAGATCCCATCACCGTTCCAAACACATTGTTAGATGCTACCATCTACTTAAAGAGATGGTGAGCAGAGGTGACGTCAGGATAGATCGAGTCAGCTCCGCAGAAAACACAGCAGATCCACTTACTAAGCCAATGTCGCAAAATGCCCATGCTCGACATCTAGATAAGATGGGTTTGAGGTCGATGGGTGATTGGCTTTAGGTCAAGTGGGAGATTGTTAGAATAGGTGCGCTGAAAGCCAATTGGATTGGCATGCTTGTAATCTATTATGACAATAACTCGATTTTATATAATATTATCCAGTGAAGGTCTGTCGTTTCCAAAGGTCCATTTATGGCATCAAATAAGCTTTCGGAAGCTAGAACACACATTTTGATGAAGTTATACGGGGTTATGATTTCATCAAGAACGAATTTGATCCTTGTGTATACAAAAAGATCAGTGCGAGGGCGGTTACGTACCTTGTGTTTTATGTAGATGACATCTTACTCATTGAGAATGATGTTAAGATATTGGGCAACATTAAAGCATGTTTGTCCACACAATTTTCCATGAAGGATATGGGTGAGGCCTCTTACATCCTTGGCATCAAGATCTATAGGGATAGATCTAGAAGGATGTTAAGGTTGACCAGATCCTCGTATATTAAGAAGTCTTGAAAAGATTCAAGATAGAGAACTTAAAATGAGGATTCTTTCCCTTGAGGCGTGGGATTAAGATGTCCAAGAAGCAGTCTTTCAAGACTGTTGAGAAACTTAAAAGGATGATGGACATCCTCTATGCTTCAACCGTAGGAAGCATTCAGTATGTTGTCCACTGCACCAGGCCCGATGTCACATACGCTTTGAGCATAACGAGCAGATATCTGATAGCGCTGGGGAGGAGCACTGGAGCGCAGTCAAGACAATACTTAAGTACCTAAAAAGGGCTAAAGATATGTTCTTTATACGATAATGGAGAATTGATATTGGAAGGCTACAGTGACGCTAGCTTCCAATAGGATGATGATGATGCCAAGTCTCAATCAGGTTTTGTATTCAAGCTTAATGGTGGTGTGGTTGCTTGAAAAAGTTCCAAACAGGATACCACAACGAGTTCCACCACAGAAACTGAATACATAGCGGTTTCGGAAGCAGCTAAAAAAGCGGTTTGGATGAAAAACTACATCCAAGAGTTGGGTGTGGTACCTAGCATTGCTGAGCCCACTATATCTTCTATGATAACAACGAGGTGATAGCACAAGCAAAGGAACCAAGATCTCATCACCGTTCCAAACACATTCTTAGACACCACCATCTACTTAAAGAGATGGTGAGCAGAGGTGACGTCAGGATGGACCGAGTCAGCTCAGCAGTAGCGGATCCACTTACTAAGCCAATGTAGCAAATCGCCCATGCTCGACATGTAGACAGGATGGGTTTGAGGTCTATGGGTGATTGGCTTTAGGTCAAGTGGGAGATTATTAGAATATGTGACCTGAAAACTAATTGAATTGGCTTGGTTGTAATCTATTCTGACAATAACTCGATTTTCGGTAATATTATTCAGTAAATAAAATGAATATTCGCTAACGGTATTTCATTTGTTTTGCTCATTACATTTATGTTTGCATTTCTGTCAAACATCACAACAAAGCCCAAAGACCACCTTGAACAACAGTGCAACAATTAGACTGCACACTGGATGGCGGTCATGAAACCAACTGTTTAGGGTTAGGTCTGAAATGTTCCATGTTGAGGACCACGAGAATGGGCATTGAAGTGTCCTATGAAAACTTTCATTAAGAGTCACATTCATTTGATGAGTGTCGTGTTTCATCGGCGACAAACGTGGGACATCTATGCGATCTTAATGGATCAATTGACTAGATGCCGAATCGACTAAACTGACTCGCGGGGATCGTCATATGGAAGTCTTGGAGGCTTGGTCGGTATGACTTGAATCCTCAACTCCGATAGTACGGAAGTAGTCCTCAGACTTGAGGAATCACGGTAGTCATGTGCATACGATGATTATATCTTAGATTTGTGCAAGAGGTGATCGTGTCTCAGACATGGTCATCCTAAATCGTATCTAGTGCAGTCAAAGTATGTAGCAAGGACGGTGAGTTCAAAGAAGAGGATTCGTCCCCTGTTAAAACATGACAGAGGTATCTGCTATGCACTTGGAGATGCGTCTACACTTTATAAAGTTGTCCCCACAGTCAGTGGTTGAATAGGAAGAGGAGGTTCCTATGTCGAGCAATTTGGCGTAAAACGATCTCAAATATTAAGCATAGACATCTAGTCTAGGATGGGAATCAACGCCCAATTCCATACTTTACACTAAGGCCAGGAGACGGTAGATGGAAGGACCATACCCGTATAGACTAGGGACCCTAAAAGTTCACATGGATTCTCACCTAGTCTCTAGTGCCATGGACTGTTACTAGACGGCCACCCATGGTGACGGGCTTCTCGATCAAGGGTTGATCAAGAACTATTAAGATCTAGCTGAAAGGTGAACCTAAAGAGTCACACACAAATCACTAAGAAGGGATGAAAAATTAATTGGGAATTAATTTCATAACTAATTGGATTACTTATACATAAGAGGGATTCATTGGATGGATAAGCCCAATGATAAATTAATTAGATTAATTTATATTGGGTTTGCCCTTATTATTTAGTAATTTGGACTTATTATTACATAAAGGCTGATTAGGCTCATATATTTAATTAACTGGGCTTTAATTAAATTGGATTTAATTAATTAAAATCGGCCCAAGCCCATTAATTAAGTTGGTGAAAATGATTAGAAAAGAAAATTATTGACTAACAAAATCATTTTTTAAAAATGCCATGTTAGTCATTCTTTATTTGGAATAAAGGATTATTACCTTATGGATGGTTAAATGAACCTAGATATGTTTTAATACATCCATGCAAGGTATATATATGTATATTAGTTATTTGAAATAATTAATGAATACATAACAAAGCAAGAAAATAATTTCTTCTCCTCCCTAATTTTTCCACTCGGCCGAACCCCCCTCTTGTGCACACTTGGTGTGTTCTTCTCGTTAATTCTCTTCTGGCAAATTAAATTGAGGAATTCCAAGTTATGGTGTGTTGTGGATGCGACTTTAGAGGGTCTCTACATTGAGGCCTTAGGTGAATGAATCAAACAAAGGAGGTTCAAAATAAATCAAGAAAAAGGTAATTCTTGATTTACATTTTTGTTCCTCTTATTTTAAATTCTACCAATAGCACCGCTAAAATTTTATTAACTACATCAAAATATCCGAGAACTCCAAGGGTACACCCCTTGGAATTATGGTTTTATTACGATTTCGTTTATTTCTATGCAAATCATTTTATCCGCTTCCACTTGCACGTTCCTAGGCCGATCCATTCGCACCTCGCGGTGCCTTTCAACTAAACACAGGATCGGGTTCAGGTATCCCACCTAGCCTATGCCAATGATATGATGATTTTTACTAACATCTGCAGGCAACATATGGAGTTTCTCCATGATTTTGTACGAACATATGAGTGGGTGTTGGGACAGCTGATTAATAGCGCGAGAGTTCTTTTCTTATCGACTGACAGGTTCCATCGGCATAGTTGCAGGTGGTGCGGTATGTTACGAGATTCCAGCTGAAATATCTTCGAGTCACATATTTGGGAGTCCCTCTGTACAAGGGAAATAGGAAGGCTCGCTTATTTCATTTGCTCATTTTCCCGATTACATGACATGCTCCAGGGTTGGGTAATGACGAATCTCTCTCATGGAGGGCGGCTGGCCTTGATTAGAAGTGTGTTGCAGGCCACGCCCTTACATCTGCTTCAAGTGATTCATCCGCCTAAGTCTATCTTGATAACCTTTGAGCGCATATTCAATGGTTTCTTTTGAGGCTCGTATAATGGCTGCAGGCACGTCTATTGGTCTTCATGGGACGAAGCATGTCGTTCAGTGGCAGAAGGTGGTTTGGGTTTTCAGAGTTTGGCGGATTATGTTCGAGCTTTTTCCATGAAGCTTTGATGGCAATTTAGGCTCAAATCAATCCTTATGGTCGAAATTTTTGCATGGTCGTTACTGTAGGACACTACATCCTACTCACGTGCCTTATAATCGAAATCATTCATCTGTTTGGCACTCCCTGTGTCGCATTAGAGATGTGGCGTAGCCTCTCATTTTCTAAACTTTGGGCCATGGGTCAGTATTTTTTTGGCATGATAATTAGTTTGGTGAGAAACCTCTAGCCCAGCTTCTACATGGGGCACGCGACACTATGGAGGCGGTACGTTATTATTGGCATAAGGGTAAATGGAATGTGCTCAAAATCTTTAGAACAATCTCGCCACTGATTGCACATGTTATTTGCCAAATTCGAATTGCAGCAGGTCAGAGGGACAACATTGTGTGGACCGGAGCCAGTGAGGGGACGTTTTCGACGACATCGGCCTAGGAGGCTATCCAAGTGGCTTCTCCTCGGCGGCATCTTTTTGCAGAAATATGGCATTGCTCCTTGCGGCCAACGATGTCAGTTTTCTTATGACGACTATTCCAGGACCAGATTCTAGTCCATGCACGTATAAAGAAGAAGGGCTTTAACTTCCCATCTAAATATCAATGTTGTGAGGCAGAGGAGACCATTCCACATCTGTTCGTTGAGAATTCGGCAGTGCAGGGTGTGCGTCAGCACTTTGCTGACATCTTTGGGCTTAGGCTCTGTGAAACAGGGGACCTTATTCGTATGGTACACTTCTGGGGCTACTCCACACCATTTCACTTGGAGTTACATATTTGCACATTGGTGCCATTTCTAATCCTATGGTTAATATGGACGCAGTGAAAGCAAAGTATCGTGGGGTACAGTTTGCGGCCACTAGCATCATATTTGAGGTTCAGCACCATCTCCGCACACTGTATGCAACACAGATCCTGAAAAGCACACAGTGGAAGGGTGATTTGCACCAAGCTCTGGCAATGGGCTTCTTTTTAGACCGACGGTGCCTCGTGCCCCCAGAGTAGTGCGTTGGAGTACCCCCTGTCTGGCTTGGTTCAAACGTAACTCAGACTGGTCTTCCCTTTGGGACTCCAGGCCGACATGAGTGACGGGCATTATTCGTGATACGGCTGGACAAGTGCGACTCACATATTAGTATGCTTTGGGCACAACAACTAGTATGATTGCAGAGCTCACTACTGTCCGGCGCGGATTGGAGCTTGCCCTAACACATGGTTTGGCCACCATAGTGATTGAGGTGGACGCAATTGCAGTTCTCCAACTATTATAGTCTAGTTTCTGGGAAATGGGAACTGCAACATTTGATCATGCGTATCATGCAGATCCAATAGGTGTTAGGTTCAGATATTCGGCATATCTTCCGAGAGGCAAATGGGGCGGCTGATCATCTTGCGAAGGAATTCGCTTCCCAATAATTGACTCGAGCATTGCACCATGGGGATATTACGGGAGTACTACATGGCATTGTCAGACTTAACAAAGTGGGCACCCCTTACCTTCGCCCGTAATGGTGAGTTTGTGTGATGACTTGGGGCACATGTTGGTTGATTATTGTCTTCTGATTGGATAGTGGGGGAAGAGTGGGTTGTATATTGGATGGGGTACTGAGCAATAGGTCCTACCGACGCAAAGGAGCGATGGGCACAACAGAAGATAAAGGTACTCTTATTCCTTGGCTAGGATAAGCTTTGATTTGTAGCAGGAGTAAGTACTCCTTGTTTACTAATTTCACAATAGGTTAGGAGTATGACTTATAAATGGAGTAACTACTCCTTGTTTACTGCTTTCAAATTGTACGCATTCATAATTTTCTGGGTAATAAATAGGTAGGGGTCCGCCAAACCCCCCGCCTAGGCACAAGCAGCTTTTTGAAGAAAAAAAAAACCCTATACTCGTCCTGTGTATTCAGTGACTTACAAATGTCTCATTGTTCCACAAAGAGCTTTACGGTCTTTCTTCTTCTTAGAGAGATTTTACAAGCCTGTAGAGCAAAATTATTTATTTCTAGATTCTTTGAATCTATCAATCTTTTATCCTTATCTGGAGGAAATTAACCTTGTTAGAATAGGTGACTTGAAAGCCAATTGGATTGGCATGCTTGTAATATATTTTATCAATAACTTGATTTTATGTAATATCATTCAGTGAATAAAATGAGTATTCACTATTGGCATTTCATTTTTTGTGCTCATTACATTTATGTTTGCATTTCTTTCATACATCACAACAAAGCCCACAAACCACCTTGAACAACGTGCCATAATTGGATTGCGCATTGGATCGAAGTCATGAAACCAACATTTAGGATTGGGTTTGAAATATTCCAAGTTGAGGACCTTGAGAATGGGCATCAAAGTGTCCTATGGAGACTTGCATTAAGAGTCGCATTCATTAGTAAGGGAGTAGTCCTCAAACTTGAGGAATCACGGCAGTCACGTGCATGCGATGACTGTATCTTAGATTTGTACGAGAAGTGATCGTGTCTCAGACATGGGCATCATAAGCCTAGTCTAGTGCATTCAAAGTATGTAGCGAGAATGGTGAGTTCCAAGAAGAGGATCCTTCCCGTGTCAAAACGTGACAGAGGTATCTCCTATGCACTTGGAGATGCGTTAACGCTCAATAAACCTGTGGCCACAGTCATTGGTCGAATAAGAAAAAGGGGTTCCTAGGTCGAGCAATTTGGTGTAACTCAAGTGTTAAGCATAGACGCCTAGTCCAGGATGGGAACCGATCCCAATTTCATACCCTAGACTAAGATTAGGAGACGGTAGATAGAAGGATTGTACCTGTATGGACTCGGGAGACTAAGGGCTGGTTTGGTTGTGTTTTCAATGGGATTTTTCCCACTTTTCACTATTTGAGAATGTGGAAATTTTTTTGTTTTGTACCTTTTTTTAGTGAGAATGCATTCCCAATTCAATTCTCAATTTCAAATTTAATCGGTCAAATAGGCTTATCATAGTTGTCTTTTCTTGTCAGCCACTATTTGCTTCTTTCCCATCAATTAAAATTGGTTTTCTCTCTCAACCAGTCCTTTCAATGGACTTCTCAAACAAAACCAGCTCTCTTCCTCCTTCCTCTTCCCCTGAAACTCACCCACAGATCCATCCTTTTTTTACGAACGTCGAGTCGTGTGGTTCGAACAACGAAGTCATTTGCTGGAAGAGAAAGCGCGGCACT
Organism: Sesamum indicum; assembly: GCF_000512975.1. Classification (NCBI taxonomy): domain Eukaryota; kingdom Viridiplantae; phylum Streptophyta; class Magnoliopsida; order Lamiales; family Pedaliaceae; genus Sesamum; species Sesamum indicum. The sequence continues at coordinate 9,916,246 of NC_026153.1, forward strand.
CGAACTAAGGTGAGCTCTGTACCGAGGTCCGTCTGTTTATGCTGTTTTCTTCAGTGTAGAAACAAAAATATGAAATCTGCAGTAGTGAAAGAAGCTGATAGGAATTTTCTTCTCCATTAGTAGTGTTCAGCTGAAGCCCAAACTTCATGTAGCAGATTAGTGCCTGTTTTCGGCTGCGATTAAGCAGACTTGTAATTTTTTTTTTGTTGGTAAATAAATGCAATTTCTTATACCCTTTCGCCCCTTTTCTCGTGATTATTTTGTGAATTAAGTTATACCAAAATCACATTTAGATAACATTAAGACCATAGATTAATAGCATATTCTCTACAAGTAAAAAATTAGGAAGGACGAGAGAGGGGCAGGGGGTGTTCCACAGATGCATATAGTCTGTCAAATGTTATTGGAAATCATGGTTCAAACGTCCTCCATTCCAATTTCATGCAAAGTTGCACAACCATCAAGTTCAAACGTCCTCCATTCCAATTTCATGCAAAGTTGCACAACCATCAAACAGCACACCAATAATGTACAAACTAAGAATAAATAGCAACTCACATTGATGTTGTTGTTGATCGATGGGGTAGGGCTGTAATTCTGGACCTGATCCATGAGAAAACAGACGATTAAAACTAGCACGACTAGGGTAAAACAACAAAGAGCTTACAAACCCCCCCATAAATTAGAAAATGGATGAAACACTGCTTCCTGCCGTAACAACTGCTTTAGTTTTGAACAAAAAATGTCCAAATTATTGTTTAGGTCCAGGTGCACTAGAGGATTGTATCAACTAGTAGAGATTAGACATCTCTGAGAATGGTACTTGGCTGTGAATTAATTGTTCTATGAAATAGACATTTTCGACCTGCTCATCACTTAATGAAGCTCATCTTAACTATAATTTTATTTTCATGAAAATCACTCCTTTTTTGATTTTTAATACTTCACTAATTATGTTTTGATTTAATACTTGGTAGAATTCTTGACATAAGAAGGATGTTAGTTTTGGAATTTAGCTTACAATTAAATACACATCTTTCATAATCAATTATTTGATAATCAATCATGTAATTGTCGTGCCAGACTAGATGTAATATAATATATTCTCAAATTATATGAAGTTTATGTGTAATTAGATTGATACTTTAGATATTTTTACTTACGTCGTGACTTTAGATATGAGTTTACAAATGTGAAGTTATGAGTTATGATTAATACTTTAGATATTTTTACTTACGTCGTGACTTTAACTTACATGGTAGATGAGTCCAAAGGGGAAGGAGGCATGTAATACGTCTTCGGATCCAAAGTCAGGGGCTGACGATGCTTGGTAGGATATGCCACAGGTGTCTCTGCTCATTGAATTAATGTATGAGCATTACAAGAAAGGACACCTTCTCTCATAAACATTTAGTGAGCAAATTTGGCGTGAGATCGGGATTGAATTGTCCCAACGTAATAACACACAATACACAGTTGCGCAGCTTAAAGGTAAGGCTAACAGGCTTCGAATGCTTTGGCGTAAGTTTTTCGATTTGGTGTACAAACGGACTGGTTTTGGTTGGGACCCAACAACATGCACCGTGACTGCATCAGAGGATCGTTGGGCTGAATGGATCGCGGTAATTGTTTTACATTTCTCCTATTATGTTGATAAATCTATTCATCATTTCTTGACATACGTCAATTAATTAAAGTGTGACTGATTATGCAGGTAAATCCGAGAGAGTCTGACTTGAAAAAGAAGGGTCTTCCTCATTTCGATTTATGTACTGAGATGTTCTCATCTTCTGTGGCCACTAGTAGCCATGCCCGTTCTTCTACCATGCCTCCTGTCTCCAATAATGACAATGATGACATTGATGTAAGCTATCCTGCAATGGCTACTGGTAATCCACTCGCATCCGAGCCCAAGCAAATTCCAACAGCAACAAGAGGTCGGCAGCGAAAAGGGGGGCAAAGTGATCGTTTGAAGCGAGTTGATAAATGCATTGATGCCATAACCGCTTGCAGTGAAGCCAAAACTCGGAGGCTGGCAAATATTTCGAACGATAATATTGAAGACTGCATGGCTGCACTGTCTAAAACGGAGGGACTACTGTGGTATTTATTCTTTACAGCGCAAGATCAGTTTGTGTTGAAGGTGAGGCGTCAAATGTTTCTTCTGATGAGTGATGAGGACAAGCGTGCTTGGGTTGAAAGTTTGAGAAAGTGAACAATTTTTTTTATTGTTATAGGGGTTGCATGAATTTGAAGACAAGCGTGCTTGCGTGATGTTAGCTGTAGTTGTTTTTCTTTACATCATTTTTATATACTTGCGTGATAGTAATTCAGCATTTTACTGACGTCGTTAATTTTAATAGCTACAAGATTTTAAAAAAATTAGGTATAATTATTGAACTAAGTTGAATATGAAATATTTAGCTGGGTAAAAAAAATGATTGTCATTTCTTTTGTAGCATTTTGTATTTATCACATTAGTTAGAAGCCTTTTATTACACATCTGAATTTCACTATAATTGAATAGAAGCTGTTTGAATCCAATTTTATTAAAAATAATCTTACATAAGAAAATGAAAACATATTATTAGTATCCAATAAACTACAAATTGAAATTAGAGTAGAATGCTTTTAAAATCTTTCCAATTAGAATTGTCCAAGTAATTTTCGGAAATATATAAACTAAAACAATCTAGAATAATGAAGTAGTAAAGTCTTGACAATTTTGACCAGAAATCCTATATATAATTAAAAATATTTTTTATTCGTTTTACACACATCGTTTGCTTATAATTTAATGAGAATCACAATTTTGTGTTACAATTATTATATTAAAAACAATTCAATTAATTATTCACTTTACTCACCTCATTTCCTTACAATAGATGTAATAGCATTTCACCAAACCCCCGTCCTTTAAAAGTCACCAAATCCTCTTAGTTGTCATTTTGTCACCAACCCACTTTGTTGTCAATTTTGTCACCAACCCCCTTTCTTGTCATTTATGTCACCAACCCCTTTTCTTGACATTTATGTCACCAACCCCCTTTCTTGTCAAATAATGGGGGTTGATACACAATTGGCCAATTATAAAAGAGTACTCTGCCTTGTGTCTTTTGCATACTTGCATTAGATTACAAATATATCACCAACCAATTTGAGAAGAAATAGATAGATGGATGAATCAAGTCTAGTAGTTTTTCTGATATTTCCTCGGATGATGAAAACAACCTCAGGTTAATTCATGAATTGTTAAGCACTTCAATTCTGTGTTCGAAACAACCACAACATAATTCAATTCTGCAAGGCTCTAATTGGCTGAGCGTGCTTCTGTCCGGTCACCCGAATTGAATCTATAGTATGTTATGTATGAACAAAGATACTTTCCAGAATTTATGCCTGTTCCTAAAAGAGAAAGGTGTTTTAATGGACTCGCAATGGACGCGTGTCTCTTTCATGGAATCAGTCGCCATTTTCTTACAAACCGTTGGTTTAAGCGAGCGCCAGAGAACGAGCTGCGAGCGGTTCCAGCACTCCTTGGAGACCATCTCTAGGCATATGAAAAGGGTTTCGCGAGCTCTGAAACTTCTTGCACCGGAACTGATTTGTCCTCCAAATTTCAATCATATACATCCCAGAATCCTTAACAATACACACTTCTTTCCATATTTTAAGGTAATTTATATTGCATTCATTTTTTCTTCGAAATTATTTATTTCTTGACCGAAATTATTTTTATTTTCACTGAAATTATTTATTTTTGACCGAAAGTATTATTAATTATCGAAATTATTTTATTTTTCACCGAAATTATTTTAATGTAATATATATTGCATTTTCCTTCTGATAACATTTGAAATTAATTGTTATTAGGATTGTGTCGGCGCAATTGACGGAACACTTATAGCAGCAAGTGTTCCGGTGTCGAGGCAAAATGCATACCGTTCACGTCATGGTGATATATCACAAAATGTTATGGCTGTTTGTGATTTTGACTTGATGTTCACGTATGTCATGGCTGGATGGGAGGGTAGCGCAAATGATGCCCATGTCTTCATGGACTGCCTAAATAATGATCTGAATTTTCCTTGGCCACCAGATGGTATTACATTTACATTAGTGCTTGTGGAACCGCTAATTTGACAGCCTTAATTGATAAATATCTCATGTTGTTTCAAGTAAATATTACTTAGTGGATTCCGCTTATCCCAATTTTTCTGGATTCTTGGCGCCGTACCATCAAGATCGTTATCATATCAACTCCTTTAGAGGTAACAAACCGGCAAGCTCATTCACCAAAAGAGTTATTTAATCAACATCACTCACAGTTGCGTAATGTCATCGAGCGGGCGTTTGGTGTGCTAAAGAACAGATTCCCAATTCTGAAAGGACCTATGCCGCCATACAGCTTAGATCGTCAACTAGATCTTGCCATCGCATCTTGTGTGATCCACAACTTCATACGGATATTTGGCATAGATGACCAATTTTTTGAACGTGGGGAATGGGGAGAGTTTGACGATCCTGACAATGAAGCAAACGATCAGTTTCGTCGTTTGCCTCAACAATCGTAATAAGATATTGATACGCAAGCGGCATTCCGCAATGCAATGGCCGGCCATTTGTGAAATGATCGAGAGACCGGTAACGACAATACTGATTGAATTATTGTATTTGCGAATGCTTAAAGTTGACAGTTCAAATATTTTATTAATACGTCTATACATATATATATGTCTCCACCTATATCTATCTATCTATATACATATATATATATTAAATAAATAATGAAATATAATTTCGAAATATATAAATAACAATAATCAAAATATAATCAATATAAATGTAATCAATACGGTATAAAAATATAACGTATTGTTTGTATTAAATATATTTAATCCAAAAATGAGTTGCATTATTATAAAACCTGAATTTTATGTAAATTAATAGACATCAAATCAAATGTCAAATGACTTTGCTTGTGGAAGGAAGCAATGAGTTGTCCAAGAAATTTGCAGCAAATTACTCATCACTTTTTTTTATATAATGAATACGGTGCAGAATAATATATAAATTTTGTATTAAAATATATAAATATAAAAATGATATTGATTATTACAAAAAATTTAATTTTATATAAATGCAAATAAGTAATAAGGCAAATGTTATTTGTATTAAAATATATAAAGGTAAAAATGATATTCATTATTACAATAATTTATAATTTTATATAAATTAAATACACATCAAATCAAATGTCAATTTCTTGTGGAAGGAAATGAGTTCTCCAAGAAATTTGCAGCAAATTGGTTTGCTCATTAATGATGTATTTTGCATCAATTTTTATTAAATATACATAACTTTTTTTATATAATGGAAACGGTGCAGAATAATGAAAAATAAGGCAAATGTTGTTTGTATTAAAATATATAAATATAAAAATGATATTGATCATTACAAAAAAAATTTATATAAATGCAAATAAGTAATAAGGCAAATGTTGTTTGTATTAAAATATATAAATATAAAAATGATATTCATTATTACAATAAATTGTAATTTTATATAAATTAAATACACATCAAATCAAATGTCAATTTCTTGTGGAAGGAAATGAGTTCTCCAAGAAATTTGCTGCAAATTGTTTTGCTCATTAATGATGTATTTTGCATCAATTTTTATTAAATATACATAAGTTTTTTTATATAATGAAAACGGTGCAGAATAATGAAAAATAAGGCAAATGTTGTTTGTATTAAAATATATAAATATAAAAATGATATTGATTATTACCAAAACAAATTTATATAAATGCAAATAAGTAATAAGGCAAATGTTGTTTGTATTAAAATACATAAATGTAAAAATGATATTCATTATTACAATAAATTATAATTTTATATAAATTAAATACACATCAAATCAAATGTCAATTGCTTGTGGAAGGAAGCAATGAGTTCTCCAAGAAATTTGCAGCAAATTGTTTTAGTAATGATGTATTTTGCATCAAATTTTACTAATATGTCCCTATTTTTTAGTGTAATTCCCATGCAACCTTCCAATTTAACACTTTGCCTATATAATCAAATCAAATATTATTCGTGCACCATTTGAAACTACCTTCTTCGGCTATAATCACAGCAAATTATCTACTGCTTTGAGCAAAATTTTATTAAAATTTTTCTTTTTCTTCATAAAATCGTAAACATGGTGGTATCCGGTTATATATTTCAAGATGTCGCTTTTTATCGTGAATGGTGGACAAGGGAGATGGAGAACGTATTCGTCCAATCTCTCATATATTGCAAATGGCTCGGTATATGGCGCCGAAACCAACGCACCATGCAAGCCATCCATTCCGTCATACTCGACGTGAATAGGGATTTCCACACGCAAATAAGTTACGCTTGGGCGTATAGAAGGGTCGACCAACTGCGAGATCACTTTTATACGTTTCAATGGGTGGGAAATCACCCGGGCGTTACATGGAACCACAATAAAAGGGACTAACGGCGGACAACCAAGTGTGGAATGCCATTGCCCGGGTATGTTCCAAACTTTTTTATGTTTGGATATTGCAAACTTTTTTTTTTTTTTAACAATACAAATTGAAATAATTTTCTGTATGCTAATGAATAGGAGAATCTAATGGCTCGATGTTACCAAAATGCATACGAGCCAAAGTGGGAAGAGCTGTGCGAGCTCTTCGATGAGGATGAGTACTTCAACATTCCAGTACCCGACGAGGAGGAAGAAGATGACGATGATGTTCTTCTCCCGGAGATTCCAAATATGGCTGCCTTCTTTCAACATGACGAGCCTGCTACCGTCATTTTTTATCCAATTTTCATTGATCTATCGTCGAGCTCGGACGACGAAAATGGCACGGACTTAAACGTCCCAAAGGTGCTAAAAGACGATGGTGCAAGCTCATCCAATGCGGCGCCGCCGGAGGAACCCCCTAGTAAAGGAAAATGATTGTAAATTTTTTTTTAATTTGAAGATTGTTTTTTATGTAAGCCATTGATGCTTAATCCATGAAAGCTTTGCACGTAATAGTCTTCATATTTGCTATTCTCCTCTCCCATTCACAAGCAATATATATATATTCTCAAACATTGTTGAATTAATTGTTGAATTAATAATATAACAATGCCAAGTTATGTTATAATCTCTATTTCTTACTCACTGTCTAATAATAAAATTTGTTTGTCTTTTACATGAATCTTGTAATTATGAAAAATATATTTAGTCCCATTCACGTCTTTTTTCTATTAACATAAAAAATATATTTTATTATAATAATATACATCTTCAACTTAATCCCGTTCACATTTTTTTTAGATTTATAAAAAATATATTTATTATAATAATATACATCTTCTACTTTTACATGCATTCTATTGTTTATATATTTTGTTATTTGCTTTAAAACATGGAATATTCAAAACTCAGACAATATTGTGATATTCTTTCTTGAGAATTCAACGTAATTACGTTTGGCTTTATTATTAAATTTTCTTTTCACGCTCATATTTCCATGTTGGTCTCTTTTTCTTTTTGGATCATCAAGGATGATGATGTCATGAAAATTCATGTTCGGTTTTCTAAATTAAAAAAAAAATAGCATAATATATACAAGTATTTACCTTAATATGGTGAAATGTGTTTTGCTAATTTAATTAATATTTTTTTTTAGTGATTGATTATTATTACATTATAAATTTCAATAATCAACAATCAATATATGCAATTATTAATATGAAATATGGATAACTAACGAACAACTATAATTTTTTTTATTACTAATTAATAGAACTAAATAAATTATAATATAACTCATCTTGACACTGAACAATACTTTCAATTCTCTAAAGTTTGTCATATTGTAATTACATCCCTTTCAATTTTTTTCGTTTCACAGTCAATCACTCCTATGATTTAAATATCTAATAAAATATTTTTACAATTTTTGATTTGTTTTTTGTTCAATTGATTCTTTTGTTTTTCATCTTTATTTTTGGATTTATTTGCACCAATGAAATTGGTCTATTCTTTCTGGACTATTAATTTATTTTATAATTATTTAGTTCATTATTCATGATAATTAATTTACTCTTTATTTTTCTGTTCAAATTGATTAAATAATAGTCAGAATTAAAAATAATATAAATAGAATTAAAATAATATAAAAAGGAAACAAATATTCAATCAATTAGGTCAACCCTCATAACTAATTTCTGTCACATCAAAAGTACATATACCTATTTTCAACATTCTTACACCTATATACCTACATTTGGAAACAACTAAACCAAACATATTCTCAGTTTTCGCACAAAAACCAATAAAGCATTTCCACCCATTTTCAAAACTTGGAAACTGAAAATGAAAATGAAAACATAACCAAACGGGCCCTAATAGTTTACATGAATTTTAGCCTAGTCTCTAGTGCCATGGACCGTTACTAGAATGTCACCCATGGTGACAGGCTTTCTTGATCAAAGGTTGATAAAAAATTATTAATTAAATTGGATTTAATTAATAATAATGTTGGACACTAGCCTAAGTCTAGTTGAAATGTGAATCTAAAGAGTCACACACAAATCACCGAGAAGGGACGAGGAATTAATTGGGAGTTAATTTCATAAGTAATTGGATCACTTATATATGAGAGGGATCCATTGGATGGACAAGCCCAAGGATAAATTAATTGAATTAATTTATATTGGCATTGCCCTTATTATTTAATAAGTTGGACTTAGTTTTTTGGGTTCATATGTTTAATTGAAATAAATATATTATTGGCTTAATTAAGTGGGCTTTAATTAAATTAGATTTAATTAAGATTTATTGGGCCTTGTATTTTAATTTATTAAAATCGGCCAAGCTCATTAATTAAATTGGTGGAAATGATTAGAAAAGGAAATTATTGACTAACAAATTCACTTTTGGAAAGTGCCATGTTAGTGATCCTTTATTTGGAATATAGGATTTTATTACCTTATGGATGGTTAAATAAACCTAGACATTTTTTTAATGCATCCATACAAGGTAATATGTATATTAGTTATTTGGAATAACTAATGAATACATAACAAAGCATGAAAATAATCTCCCTCTTTCCAATTACTCCACTTGGCCGAACCCCCTCTTGTGCACACTTGGTGTGTTTTCTTTTCTAGCAAATTGAGTTGAGGAGTCCCAAGTTCCGGTGTGGTGTGGACGCAACTTTAGTGGGTTTCTACATTGAAGCCTTGCATGAACAGATCAAAAATGAAGGAGGTTCGAAATAAATCAAATCAAAGGTAATTCTTGATTTTTGATTTATGCACCTCTCGTTTTACATTCAACCATTAGCCCCATTAATTTTATTGTCGTTTATTTTAATTAACTACATTGAATGCCCGAGAACTCCAAGGGTACACCTCTTGGAACTATGGTTTTATTGCGTTTTCATTTTAGTTTACGCATTTTATTATTGCCGCTTCCGCTTGCATGTTCCCGGGTTGATCCACTCGCACTTCGAGGTGCTTCCAAACCTACCAACACTATATGTTATATCTTGGTTATCCATTTATAATCCTTTAGTTTTAGTATTCATAATCTAATTATGAGATATTTTTAATTTATGTATAGACCCAGCAAACAAGAATACCCATTATATGTCAAAAATAACTTTATTGATAAAAAAACATGTAATCAAAAATTATCCAACAATAAATGAAAACAAACTTTGGTCATGCTTAGTTACACAAACACCATCCTAACATGATCATTACTAAGCCTAACTAGTCCTTAATCTTTGCAACCAAAGTCTTGGTAAGCATTAGGACAGTTTGTTTTGGTTTTCTACTCCTTATCACTACCTACAAACCATTCACAAATTATAAATAACTCGTATCCAATACAAAAGAGTAGAACAGTAATCATGTTAATACTCAATTCAAAAGGTACCTTCATTGAAGATGAGCTTAGGACACTCCCTCTTCCAAAGCCCCTTTTTTCCATCAAAAGATGCAAACATTGTTTAGAATCTTTTACTGTAGAACCCTCTTCCTCTTTCCTTTACCCCCGCCTCGCGGTATAATAGGAGCACTTGAAGTGCTAACATTTGTTCATGATGTCTCATCCTTCTTCCTCTTCCGGCATCCGGTTACCTTGCTTTTCGCTATAAAGGTTGAAGCCTGTTCCACTAGTACTGATGGCACGGATTTTTCAATCGTTGTCACGTACTGAACCAACATATTTATCAACTTATGAAAATTTTTATCAAACCCATTCATGTTGTAGTTGACAAAAATGGGTCGAATGTGGGAGGAAGAGACTGAAGAATCACATCAATGTACTTCTACTTTTCAAGATCAACATGGAGGTCTTTGATCTTCTCCACAAGGGATAGCATCATCACTCCATGTTTTGCACAGACAACCCTTCAGTCATTCTAGTGTCGAAGAATGCCTTCGTTGCAGCATATCTAATATGTCAATCTATACCTCATAAATATCTTTCATGTAGAGCATTATCGACTTGACATCATCATGCATGTCCTATTATTTCTAGATCTAGTTAGTCATCAAGCCACTCGATGTTGCGGACCTTCCGGTTATCCTCATGTTAATTGTTGAATGTCAAACATCCTTCAAGCATGAACCCCTAAGGCAAAGTTCGAGGAAGAGACCTACTCAGAACATAGGTCTGGTTCTCAAAATCGAAGACTGTCCTCATGTTTCTCAGCCAATTGGTAATTGGTTCCATCAAATTTATTAGCCTCAAGCATTGCGGTTAGTGCATTCTTAGACATCTACAATTAAACAAAAAATATTTAGTAGATTATTATAATATTGTATTCAAGTTAAGACTTGATCTTTAGTTATTTACCTATTTCACTATTTCTTCGAAAGCCCATTACTCTTAAATGGGGTTTCGAAAAACCTTTTTCTAGTGTGCTTAGGTCCACAAACACAATTCTCCATGCCTCACTTTTACAATTCACATAGAAAAAGACCTTGTGGGAGGTAACCGGTGTCGGAAGAAGAGATTAGAGATGCAATGTTGTCAATAGCTAACAATAAAGCCCCGGGGCCAGATGGGCTTTCAGCGTGCTTCTTCAAGCAAGCATGACTACTTTGTAAGGTGCGGATTGGCCGGGGAAGTGCGGCGAAAGCACGAAAAATCAAAATTAGTCAAAAATGCAAGCATAATAACCAAATCAAGTGGTGTACCCTTGATCTTTCTCAAGCGTTCAGTGTATTAAAAATAATCCAATTGTAAAGGCCATGAATTACAAGAAAAGAACGAGTAAAATAAAATCAACAACGTTACCTTTGTTGATTTCTTGAACATGTTTCAAGCGTTGACTCCCTTCCTCAAATCTAGATCTCTATGTAGAGATCCTCCAAAGATATCCATGCTCCCACTAGGAGGGTGTGCTTTTCTCGTGCTAGAAACAACCACAAAAGAGCTAGAAATCAATCAACCATTATTAAATTAACGTGTTCGACCTTCTCGACTTTTCTTCAATCACTAAGATCAAGGCCATAGATATTGAGCTTATAGGAGACACTTCTGTCACAATACTGATAGGTGACAAATTCTATCTTGGAATCCACCATTCTTGCTACATACTCCAATTGTACTGGATAAGGTTTATAATGATCATGCTTACGATACGACCACCGCTCGCTATAATGACTTCGGCGTGTGTGACTAACACAATTAATTAAATTAAATTAAATTAATTATTTCTGATTCTTCCATAATCAAAAATAGCCTGTTACCATGGGTGGTCATCTAGCAATAGTCCATGGCACTAGAGACTAGGTGAATAGTGTCGCGAATATCTAGTCTTCGAATGATACGAGTAAGGTCCTTCAATTGGCCATCTCCTAGCCTTAGTTTAGAGCATGTAATTAGGGCGGTTCCCATTCTTGAATAGGCATCTACACTTATAACTCGAGCCCTCGTTTACCATATTGGTTGAACCGAGAAGCCTACCTCATTTATTCAGTTACTGTGGCCATAGATTCTGAGGGCATAAATGGGTCTTAGAGCGTATAGGAGACACTTCTATCACAATACTGACAGGTGACAAATTCTATCTTGTAATCCATTGTCCTTGCTACATACTTCGGCCGCACTGATAAGGCTTATAATGACCATGCCTCAAGATACGACCACCGCTCTCCATATCCAAGATACAGTTTTCGTATGCACGTGACTAACATAATTCCTCAAGTCTGAGGACTAATCTCTTACTATTGGAATCAGGAATTCTAGTCATACCGACCAAGCCCTCAAGGTTTCTATATGACGATTCCCCCGAGTAAGTTCAGTCAATCGTCTAACTTGTCAACTAACCCACTAAAACTGCACAGACGACCTACGTCTCCTACCGAGGAAACACAGTTGCAGTACTTGGTGCAAGTCTCTATAGGACCCTCGATACCCTGTCTCGATGTCCTTGATTGAGAACATTTCAGACCAACCCTTAGAAGTTGGTTTCCCAGCAGCCAAACTTATGTGCAGCCCAACTCCACAAGTTTAACCTTTCGGTCTATTTTGATGTGATATTGAAACTCCGTTCAATATTAGTGATAAGCACAACAAAACACAATATGTTCTTACCATATTGACCAATTTTTTTGGTCACCTATTCAAACACAATTCTGGGTCCAGAGATGACCACTGCCATTCAACAGTTTTTCACCACTTCTTATTTAGTTAAACAATTGAATTCGATATTCCTTCTGTTGGTGCCGAAGGTACAGAAACCCTACCATTGCATCATACTTTAGGCCAATCGTTTTCTGCAATGTTCTCTATAAACTTATCTCAAAGTTTTGTCTAATAGGCTTAAGGGTATTCTTGATGATTTAGTCGAAAGTAGCTAGAATGCATTTATCATTGGCAAGAGGATTAGTGATAATGTGTTGCTAGCACAAGAACTCCTTCGCGGCTATAATCAGAATCAGCTACCACCAAGGATTGGGATTTTTTTATTAGTTACATTGTCGATTTTTGGATTTCCCTCAAAGTTCATAGCATGGATTAAGCAATGTGTCACTATTGCTTCATACTCTATTTTGTTCAATCGCCAACCTTAGGGATTTTTCAAAGAGGCTAGGGAAGTTGGGTAAGGGAATCTTGTTTCCTCTTACCTTTTATGTTGGTCATGGAGGTGCTTCATGCCACTATCAAGTAACATATTAACTCTAACCCGCAATTTCAGTTCCACGGGAAGTGCTAGGAAATCGGCTTATTTATGTTGATTTTTGCAAATGATGTGTTATTCTTTTCCACGGCTACTCCTCAGTCTCTAATGACGATCAAAACGAGAGTTGAAGAGTTTGCTCTGTGTTATGGATTGCATACTAACTCAGCAAAAAGCTCCATCATATTCTGTAAAGTGGCGGCTATTGAGGCTCATACTCTAGCGGCATAAGTGGGTTTTCTGGAGGGCCAACTATACCTAAGTATTTTGGGGGTCCTGCTAACTTCTTTGCAGCTTACAATTTCTCAATGTAACATCTACTTGAGAAAATTTATATGAGATTGCGGCTTGGATGTCAAAATAGCTTCTTTTGCAGGTTGTCTTCAACTTATTGTGTTTGTCTTTGGGGCGTATAAAATCTATTGGTCCTCGACATTTGTCCTCCCTAAAGGTGTTTTGAAGGGCATTGAGTAGCGATCGCGCAGATTCCTTTGGGCAGGAGTTGCCACATGATATATTGCTAAAGTGCCTCGGAAGCAAGTTTGCTGCCCAATGGTGGAGGGGGATTTGGGGTTCAGTTAGCAACAACTACTAACAGAACACTCATATATAGACACCTTTAGGATGTGCTAATGGATAGTCGACAATCCATCTAGGTTCAATAGATCAAACACTACAAAATTAAGCAGATGTCTCTATGGACTATTAGTTCAATAGGGGATCGTGGAGTTGGAGGAAGATGATTAAACTTCGTAACAACTTGTTGTCAACACTGCAATTTCACATTGGGGATGGCGAGATTTTCTAACTTTAGCATGATTCTTGGCACCCGATCATGGTTTTTCTTTTGCAGATTCCGAGAGGGCTACGTGTTTCAAGCCTTTCCCATGATGCCCTGCTTTCAGCGGCCATCCGTGAGGATAGATTGCAGTGCCTTGTTGTTCTGTTGCGAGAGTTTGTGGAGTTGTGATATGAGCTCCCTCCAATCCAAAGTGGAATGGATATTATCAGGTGGCATCTAGGTTCTGGTTGTTTTAATGCAGCTTCAACCATCACCATATTTCAGCAGCCTCTGGCCAATGCTTTCTGGTTCTCGCTACTTCAAGGTCCATTTAAGATCCACATGAATGTTTTTAGGCAAAATTTCACTTTTGGTCCCACTAAGTAGGGTCATTCTCACTTTTGGTCCCGCGCTTTAGGTGCTCAACACTTGTAGTCCCAAAACCTTAATTTTTTAACAATTTTTGTCCTGCGCCATTAAAAACTGACGGAAACAGCACGTGACTTGTCACGTGCCGTTAGTCAACTGGTATGGTACATGTTGGTCAACGGCAAAATATCACTTTTGGTCCCACTAGATATGGTCATTCTCACTTTTGGTCCCACGCTTTATGTTTTCAACACTTGTAGTCCCAAAACTCTAATGGAGAGTGGGACTGAGGCATTCCAGGACAACAACGGCAAGTTCTCGGCGGTTCCTTGCAGTGAAAGCTTAATCTTCGTCAAAAGCAACTCAACATCTGAAGCAGAGTGAGTGAGAGTGAGAAGAATGCAAATGCAGAGAGACAGAGAGGCCTAAGAGCCGCCATGAATGAGGCTGGGAAGGAAAAAGAAACTGAGTGTGAGAGGGTTCTTTGTTTGAACTGTGTTCATTGAGTCATCCTCTGGACCAAATCTTGCAACTTCTCAGTCAAATACCATTTGCATGGAAAAATGCAGAGAGACAGAGAGGCCTAAGAGCTGCCATGAATGAGGCTGGGAAGGAAAAAGAAACTGAGTGTGAGAGGGATCTTTGTTTGAGCTCGAGCTCGATACATTATTTTTGAGCTCGAACTCGAGCTTGCTTTCTCGAGCTCGAGCTCGAGCTCGATTTTGTTCCAGAAATTGCAGAAGAATAGAGGTGGGAAGGAGAGGAATTTTACAACATTACATACAAAATTCTTCAGATATTTTGCTAATCGATAATGGTCTTCCATACAACATTACAACTCTTTTATAAAACCAAACAACAACAACAAGAAATAAACAAATCATTGTCCCCTGAAAACACACCCAAACCCAAGAAAAAAAATTAAACAAGATGCTAAAAACACACCCAAATCATCTGATATCAAAACATAAGAGTAATCATTTAAGACGGTGTATCGTTGAATCAGGCCATGTGATTTTAAATCATACCGTCTGATATGATCTAATAGACATAATCTTGTATACATTTAAATTTTGTATGAATCAGGTACCCAAATTTTAAGATATCGTAATTATTGATTAAACTTTTTAATCTCATTATATATCTAATAAAAATAATAATTAGAATTATTCAACCATCATTATCATCATTATTATTATTTTTGTTATTATTATTATTTTATTATTATTATTATGATTTTTAGATTAATTTATAAGAATTACTAAATTTTGACATAAATTTATAAATAATAAAGAATCATAAGTGAATTACTTGTCAATTTAAAAAATATTAACGTAATACAAATATATATTAAAATATAACATAAAGTTCTATATATCATATTAAATAATAATTTTAATTATAAAAAATATTATAATTTGCTAAGTTGTTGATTAGATTTATTTTTGTATAAAGATTAAATATATAAATAAAAGTATCATAATTTATTATTGTACAAAATAAAATGTATGATATTGATTAATAATTATAATATACGATCACTTTAGATTATAAAACTGATCAAATATTAAATATATAAAAAAAATTAAAAAAAATATATAAAAAAAAATTCACCAGCTCGCGAGCGGTGAACAAGTAAACATGAGCTCGAGCTCAAAGTCGAGCCGGCTCGACTCATCTGCCACCCCTATGACTAATGGCACGTGACTTGTCACATGCCGTTTCTGTCAGTTTTTAACGGAGTGG
>NC_026153.1:9932424-9942808 GCF_000512975.1 Sesamum indicum
AAAAAAAATATTTTAATTGAAATTGAAAATATAAACAGAATTATATTGTTGATGTCTTGGTCATATTAAATTATTTATTTAATTTAGACCTAACTTATTTAAATAAAGTATTGACTAAAGTATATTCTTCATATTTTTATTTGGCATTCACAATATGTATGTATATATCTATACATAAATATGAATAGAAAAAGACACAAATGTTCAATCAATTTGGTCAACCCTTATAACCAATTTCTGTCACATCAAAAATACATATACATATATTCAACATTCTCACACCTATATACCTACATTTGGAAATAACTAATCCAAATATATTATCAGTTTTCGCACAAAAACCAATAAAGCATTTCTACCTATTTCCAAATGTTGGAAACTGAAAATGAAAATGAAAACACAACCAAACGGGCCCTAGAATTTTGGGACTACAAGTGTTGAACACGTAAAGCGTGAGACCAAAAGTGAGAATAACGCTATCTAGTGGGACCAAAAGTGATATTTTGCCGTTGACCAACATGACCATACCAACTGACTAACGGCACGTGACACGCGTTTCCGTCAGTTTTTAATGATGTGGGACTAAAAGTGTTAAAAAATTAGGGTTTTGGGACTACAAGTGTTGAGCACCTAAAGCGCGGGACCAAAAGTGAGAATGACCCTATTTAGTGGGACCAAAAGTGAAATTTTGCCATGTTTTTATGTTATGGTTGGCTATTCAAAGGAAGTTGGCTGCATTGGATCAACCTTAGCTCATGCTAGCGGATCAAACATGCATTCTGTGTGATTCACAAGTGCTCGAGATGCATGAACACCTCTTCTTCAACTGTAGTTTTTCTTGATGTTATTGGTCCATGCTACGGCATAAGGTCAAGGTATTGTGGTCGCATTAGCAGTGACATCTAGGCTTGGAATGGTCAAGCAAACAGTGATGTGGTAATCATCTTGTTAACGCTGCTCGAGCTACTCTTGCATCGTTCTGTTTATCATATTTGGCAAGAACAAAATATGAGGCATTTTTCGGGATAACGATGGAAGTGGATAGTGTCGCTAAATTGAATTTGACCCAAGTTAGAATGCAAACTTTTAGTGTAGAGTTGAGGGAGCCTTTACAGGCTTTTGTAGTTTACAGGCTTTAGGGAATAGCATGGACTTAGCAGGCTACATGTGCTCTTTTATTTATTTAATGAAATTTAGCTACTTACCAAAAAATATTGTATGTATTTTATAATTAATTAACATTTTTTTCGTATATATATATATATATATATAAATTTGAAAAGTGAGTTTAGTATATTATTCTTTGTACTGTGATTTTAATTTAAGTTTTTAATTTAAATTATAAAAATTTAAATAATTTATAATAATTTTATATTTTTTTAAATAAATATATCTAGGAAAAAAATTATTTTTTTTAGGAGATATGAAAATGAGAAAATCAAAAAAACATCCAAAACAAGCTTAAAACATGTCAATTTGACCAAGTCTATTATATGTATACATAACAAGGGGCATTTTTCTGAAAATTCTAAAAACAAAGGTCCAAAGATGCAAAAAAACATGCCCACTAGGGGGTTTCGCATTGAATTTTATTAAAATGGGGGGGGGGGGGGGGGGACGTTAGGATTTACACCTTTAGCCAAAGGTTTCTGATGAGAATGGCTGTAATAGCCATCCAAGAACAGCACAACAGCAGATTGATGTGCACGATGATGAAGAACAGACAGGAGACTAAGGATGCTAGAAGTTGCTGTTATTATTTAGAATGACACTAACACTTTCTTTAGTGAAAGAACGCTTCTTTACATAAGCTGTGTATTATTTTTTGTTCTTAGTTGATAGTCGCACTTGTATGTCTGCGACTTAATTAGTGAAACAACAACTTCATTACTGTTGCTCTACTAGCCATTCGGAGGCAGTTTATTAACTGCTGCTTCTTTCTTCTATATAAACGAATGTATGTATCTGTTTGGAGGTATGAAATACACAGACTGAAACTTGCTTTCTTGAATCATGAGATTGCATTTTCCATTCTTCTTTTCTTCTTGACATGGTACCAGAGCCACTTTGATGGTTCTCCATTCACATAGAATCCTTTTCCATTTCTTGAAAATCCAGAGCTGAATTAGCTACATAACAGAGCAAGAAACGAGATGAGTAAAATTAAGAAAAACACTGATGAGGCTGGTATCATCAGAATCCAGATGACTGAAAATCCATGGATGTCTCTGGTGTCTTCACCCCTAAATGGAAAGAATTATCTTTCCTGGAGCAGCCAAAATGAAGATGAGTTACATCAATGGCGAGAGCCAGAAACCTCAAGAAAACTCTGAGGATTATGAGCAATGGATAAGAAATGATTGCTTAGTTACATCTTGGATTCTTAATTCAATTTCTAAAGATATTGCAAAAAGTTTCATTTACACGAAATCAGCTAGAGAACTTTGGACTAAATTAGAGGGACATTTTGGTGAAAGTAATGGCCCTATGATCTATCAAGTTCAAAGAGAAATAGCATCCATAAATCAAGGAAACCAATCTGTTTCTGTTTATTATGCCAGATTAAAAAGACTGTGGGATGAGCTTGTGTGTCTTAATCCATTGCCACAGTGTGACTGTAAAGCTTCTAAGGAATGTGCAGATTTTAATCATGCAACACAACTTATACAATTCTTGATGGGATTGCATGATAGTCTAAATCATGTTAGAAACCAAATTCTGTTGATAGAATCATTGCCAAGTGTTAGTAAAGCCTATTCGATGGTCTTAAGGGTTGAGAAACAACGAGAGGTTAACGCAGAAAATGCCAATACAATTCAAAATATGGCAATGCAAGTCAAAGAAAACAAAAGAAACACAAATTTCATCCCAAGAAATATTCAAAGAAAGAAAACAGCTAGTAAAAAACAAAATATGATATGCCAAGAATGTGGCAAAACTGGCCATCTTAAGGCCACATGTTTTGAGATACATTGGTACCCTGAGTGGTACAAAACTCTTGTGGAAAGAAAGAAAAATAAAGGAAAGCAACAATCAGGCATTCAATACCACTTAAGATGGAAAACATACAGCAGATGCAACTACAGAAATGATCAACAAAAGGACCATTTCTGATATGAAGAGGTCTGAATTCCAGAAGTTAATGGCAGAAAACAATCTTATTCAGGATCCATTTGATCAGTGCTCAGGTAATCTCTTGTCAAACTATTCTGGAATATCCTCAAATAAGAATGTCTGGATTGTGGATAGTGGAGCCTCTAATCATATGTGTAAGGATGGAATTCTTTTTTATTCTACTTTAAAACCAACTATTGAATCATATATTTTTCTAGCAGATGGCTCTAAGCAATTGAATAAAGGAATTGGAAACATAACTTTATCTAAAGATCTAAAGATTACATCATTTTTATATGTTCCAAGCTTGAAACATAATCTGTTGTCTGTGAACAAGATGTGCAGTGACCATTCTGTTTTCTTTACCTTTTCTGACACCTATTGCATCTTGCAGGACCTCAAGATTAAGGCAAATCTTGCAATAGGAAGAGCCATAGGGAGGCTTTATATTCTTGATTCAACATCTTTTTCAGCAAAAACGATTAAATCCTTCGAAAAGGAACTAGAATATCCCTACCGTTTTTCAGTCTCTAATGACTTCAATGTATGGCATAGGAGACTAGGCCATTCCTCAGGAACTTTAATCTCACACATTCCTATATCTGTTAATGGACATGACAAAAATACTTGTGACATTTGCCCTTTAGCAAAGCAACACAGATTGCCTTTTACCCCTAGTGAAACAAATTCCTTTGAAATCTTTGATCTTGTTCATATTGACTTATGGGGACCTTATAACCAGCCATCACTATCAAATTGTACGTATATGATAACAACAGTAGATTACTACAGTAGAAGTACCAATGAAACATAAATCCAACACTGCATCATTACTCTCTTTTTTTTTTTTCCCAGAAAAAGGTGTATACTCAATTTAGTAAAAGGATTAAGATCGTAAGAACTGACAATGGCAATGAGTTTCTTGGTAAAGAATGTCAATATTTCTTCAAAAATGAAGGAATCATACACCAGAAAACATGCATTTATACACCACAACAAAACGGCAGAGTAGAAAGAAAACACAAACATCTCTTGCAAATGGCAAGAGCTTTAATGTTTCAAGCCTCACTTCCTCCTTTTCTTTGGACTGAGGCTATCCTTACTGCCACCTATATTATAAATTGACTACCCTCAGTTGTTTTACAGTGGCAAACTCCTTATGAGAGATTGCATAAAAGGCATGTTAATTATTCCAACATGAAGACTTTTGGGTGCCTTTGTTATGCAACAAATACTCAACCTTATAAATCAAAATTTGACCCAAGAACCATAAAATGTGTATTCCTTGGGTATGCACCTGGACAAAAGGGTTATAATCTCTTTGACATAGAGAAACAAGTTGTTTTGGTTAGCAGAGATGTTATTTCCATGAAAAGGAATTTCCCTGCAGCACTGAATATGAAAATCTCAACAATTATCAAATACCTCTGCCTTTAAGTGAAGATGATATTGAGATTAATATCTTGAGTAATAAAGATACTATTAATACTCATGATAATACCTTGTTTGTTCCTGAACTTAGAAAATCCAATAGAATTACATTGAAGCCTACCTGGATGTCAGATTTTATATGCAATTTTACAGATTCTGATAATCATGTTATTGTCTCTCACATATCTCTTACATACAATAGCTTTTTGTTGCATCCATTTCATCATTTCAGGAACCACATTCATATGAGGAAGCATCTTTTACATCCAGAATAGATAGAGGCCATGAATTCAGAATTAAAGGCATTGGAAGATAACCAAACATGGGAGATAACACCCTTACCTTCTAATAAAAGGCAATTGGCTCTAGATGGATATTCAAATTGAAGTTTAAGTCAGATGGTTCCCTAGATAGATATAAAGCTAGGCTAGTGGCTAAGGGATACAATCAAGTAGAAGGGATTGACTACTATAAAAGTTTTTCACCAGTGGCCAAAGTGGTTACTGTCAGAGTTTTTATTGCTTTAGCAGCTTTTGTAGGATGGGAGTTGCATCAATTGGACATCAACAACGCATTTGTTCATGGCTATTTGGATGAAGAACTGTATATGGAACCTCCTAAGGGATACACAATGCCTTCAGGACGTGTGCAAGCTCAAAAGGTCTTTGTATGGATTAAAGCAAGCATCCAGACAATGGAATTGCGAATTCACCTCAAGGCTGGAAACTTTTGGTTTCAGTCAATCCAAGAACTATTATTGTTTGTTTACTAAGTCTTCTCCTCAAGGCGTTCTTGCTTTATTGGTCTATGTTGACGATGTTTTACTTGCAGAAACCTCCTCAATTTTAATCACTGAGGTAAAACAATATCTTGATCACTTGTTTACCGTCAAGGACCAGGGACCTGCTAGATATTTCCTTGGACTGGAAATTGCACGTTCTAGTGAAGGAATCACTCTCACATACATAAATACATACAGGATATCATCAAGGACCTGAAGCCAGAGGCCTGAGCCACCAATACACCTTTGCCTCCTGGAATCAAGCTGCAATCATCCTCAGATCAAACTTTACCTCAGCTAGCTATCTATCGAAGACTTGTTGGGAGACTTTTGTATCTAAACTTTTCAAGGCCTGACATTTCACATGTGGTTCAACAACTCAGCCAATTCCTTCAAATTCCCTGTCAAAGTCATTGGGCTGCAGCAACTCATGTAGCAAGGTACTTAAAGTGGACTCCTCATAAAGGACTTTTCTTCCCTGCTGCAGCCACTTCCAATCTCACTGCATATTGTGATGCCGATTAGGCCTTTTGTCCTGATACTGGTAGATCACTTATGGGATACTGCATATTTCTTGGAAAATCCTTGATATCGCGGAAAACGAAGAAACAAAATACTGTTTCTAGATCTAGAGCGGAGGTAGAATACAGAGCCATGGGCTCTTCTGCATGTGAATTGGTATTGAGAGCAGCTTTATTAAAGGATTTGGGTGTTCATGTCCATCGCCCTATACCATTTTATTGTGACAATAAAGCTGCCTTACACATCATCAGTAATCCAGTCTTTCATGAACGTACTAAACACCTAGATATCGATTGCCATTTGGTACGGGATCACTATAAGTCAGGTTTTATTTCTCCAACGCATGTTCGTTCTAAAGATCAATTGGCTGATTTCTTCACCAAACCATTAATTGGACCTGTGTTCCACACTTTGCTTGGCAAGCTGGGTCTTGTAAATTTCACAGACCATTCAGCTTGAGGGGGGGGGATGATGAGAATGGCTGTAATAGCCATCCAAGAACAGCACATCAGCAGATTGATCTGCACAATGATGAAGAACAGACAGGAGACTAAGGATGCTAGAAGTGTTATTATTTAGAAATGACACTAGTGAAAGAACGCTTCTTTACATAAGCTGTATTTTATTTTTTGTTCTTTAGTTGATAGTCGCACTCGTATGTCTGCGACTTAATTAGTGAAACAGCAACTTCATTAACTGCTTCTTCCTCCTTCTATATAGACAAATGTATGTATTTGTTTGGAGGTATGAAATACGCAGACTGAAACTTGCTTTCTTGAATCATGAGATTGCATTTTTCATTCTTCTTTTCTTCTTGATAGTTTCAATAAGTTGGATTTTACCAAAGATTCCAAGCTCCTTGTCTACCTTCCTTCTGTTAATGCCGTCCTACCCAATTTTTCCAATGACGAGCTCATCTCCTTGGTAACTGAAAATCCCGTCGCATTACTCGTCAACTGAATCTGTTGTTCGTTTTTGCCGTTGTGGTAGGGATGTTATGTTATGCACATCGTGGACTAGACTGAATCTGGGACGCCGGTTTCGCGGTTGCCCTGGTGACTAGGTATGTTCTTTCATTACGAAATTAATCATTCGCATACAGTGATCACTTGACGTCCCGTTAATGCTATAATGAACATTAATACAGGATTTCTGCATTGGTGCCCATCTATAATGTAATACCTCTATATATGTGCCTTACGTTCAAGTCTTTCTAATCAGGGTCAGTACTGCAGCACGTTCCAATGGGTGGATCCCCCTATGTGCCGCAGGTCAAAAGAGATAATCCCTGGACTCTTGAATCGCATCTCCGAGTACGACCCAGATGAAACGCTTCAATGCTCGCCTACAAACGGAGGAGACGCGCCCTCGTAGATTAATGAATTATGTGCTCATCTCACATATTGTTTGGCTATTTTTTATCTTTATTGCGTTCAACATCTAACATATCTTATTCACTCCTCTTTTGTATCACTTTGTCATAGCCGAGGCAGTTCATCCACCCTTTAGTTTTTGCAATTTATCTGAAACCATGCCCTGCCGTGTACAAGTAAGTTCTCGCCATTCATACGGTTTCGTCAATTTTAAACTTTGCCTTCCCCACTATATATGCATGAGATTCCACATCCTCTAACCACTTTTATGTTTGTCATCGTTCCTATATATAACTTCGGCTTAATGTGTACACTGCACATTACTAACGCTTGACTTTGGCACTTCGATTCGGGAAATTCATTATATGGTGAAGTGTGCAGCACTAATCATGCTATTTATTACAACATGTCAACTTATATTTTCTCCATCCATGCCGAATATTCCAACGTTTCTCATTTAACTATTCTGCTGCAATTAAAGCTTCCAACTACCCATCCACCAACTACTTCATCTATGGTGCAGTCACTTTTAGGATTAACTATGTAGCTGCAGGTGTTAATAAATTTCATGAGAAATGTTCAAATTGCTGGCGGCCTGCACTAGTTTAGCTACCAGTTGCAACTGCATTTACCACTAATGCTTGTTAGGCACTACACCACTGCCACACTGTGCGATTAATTACACGCGACATGATGGAATATTCAGTGGGGGGTTTCTCCCACTGTGCACACTTACTTCTGCACAGTCCTCTCCATCCATTGGCCATGACATGAATGCATTATTCCCCAACATTGTCTATAAATAGGACTACAACCTCCAATCCCGATTTGCAACTTGCCTTTTCTACTTTTGTACACCCCCCACCAGCCTTTTTATGTAAATACCAAATGATGTGGCCTGATGGGTTCTATTATCAGCGTTACATATTCTACTGTTCAAAATGGACAAAGGACATGGAGTCCATGTTCATTACTAAACTCCTGCACCATGCGAATAGAGGCCGTTTTCACCTTGACCATGAGAACACCGTCGCGATAACTGATGCGTTGCAAGCTGTCCATAAACATCACGGTATGAAGATTGATATCAGGTGGGGAAAATACGTGGTTAAATTTCTACGGGAGAGGCATGATGTGTTTCGCAGGTTGATTGCGAGGCGTGATGTAATCTGCAACACCAGGCTCCGGTTCATTACGGCGCAGGACTCAACCTGGAAGGAGTTTTGCAAGGTGATCTTCGTTTATATATACATCACGTATATGTTTACTTTTCAGTATATTGCTGGCAACCATTTCATTTTTGCACTTGAGTTGTTTGTCCTATATCGCTTTATATTGGCAGGAATCGCGTATCGGGAAATGCTATGTGAATGCTTATGAGGGTAGGTGGGACGATCTGTGCAAGCTCTTTGCCCAACCGGTCGACTCTGACTCCGCTTCTCTTGACAACACCGCTACTGAAACGGGAGAAGGTGATTCGAAGGAATCCTCCGATCCTACTGTCAGCCTTGAACCTTCTCACCCTGTAGGAGTTGCCCAAAAGGACCCTTGCCCTTACGGTTATGTCTCGGATTGCCCTACTTCGAGCTCATTGCTCTGGAATTTCTGCGATGATTTCTACGGGTGCGATGATGACGCAGACTCTTTGCAGCCATTGCCAGGTGTTCCAATGCCCGGATAGAAATCCGAAGCGACAAAGTGTCTGAGCCCTCCCGCTCCACAGTCTGAAGGCCAAGCAAGCTCTACAGCGTCGAATTGAACTCTAGTAAAGAAGGTTGATTGAGGTAAGGAGATTTTCAGTGCGTTCTGTTGGGGGAAGCCTTAGGAAATGGTTTGAGGAAGTTTGTTTGGGATGTTCCTGTGGTTCACGCATGCATGCGAGCAATATTAGTAAGTATTGTAGATATACCTATATATATATATACATATGTATTAATGTAGGTAGGACATTTAGCGGAGTTTTTGTAGGGACCTCTGTTGCCAACATTGTCTCATTCCGTCGTAAGTTACTTACTTTTTACTTGTACAATGCCTACAACTGGGTTTTGTTCCGTACAGCAATGTAGGCCACTAATTTGAACTGTCGTATGAAGCAGTGAATGTTTGCCCGCCACCGTTGCAGGTGGTCGTTTTCGGTATTATAAGATTCCCTGCATTCCATTTGTTATGTGGACCCCCTCCACGTGTTAATCGTACTATCCGGATCTACCGCACTCGTTACACTAAGCAATGACTGCACGGATGATTACCAGTATTCACCCAACTTTAAATAACCTCTCGCTAGCAGGCTCTACAGCGGTTTTATTCAATAATTCTTGGACCCGTAGGCCATTTCCAGTGTCAACTCCTGTATACTTCTTCATAAATCAATGAAACTAACATCTTATTACTAATTATCCATAGGGTGTATTACTTTTGTCCCTCTGTGGTACGAATGTCAACTGTATGTGTTATAAATTACAACATGTACCTCGTCTACAGTTTCTATGTGTTATAATTGCATATAATTACAGTACGCATCCAAATAACAGTACCACGGCAGACTGTCTTTCTCACGCTTTCCGCCTCACTTATGCGGGTAATTATGCCACCAATTTGTGATTTGCACATGTCCACACCAACCCGGCCACAATACCCCATTCTTTAAAACCCCTGTTCCCTTCCTTTTCCAGAAAAGGGCAGGCTGTAATTTTGAACCCGTACTCACCTTCTTCCTCCTTTCTTTTTGTTACCCCACTGCCTCCCGCTGCTAACTTCGAGCCATGCCGCGCCGCAAGTACCCCATGGGTCAATCGCGATATTTTTATACCCAAACGTGGACCAAAAAAGTGGACACCGCTTTCTGCACCTACCTTCACGTTCATGTGCGTATGGGTAGTCGACAGTTGAACACCTTAAATCCCGATAACAACGCGCTCAGAAACTCGGCGGCTTCGGTGAACCTGCTCCTGGTCTTATGATTTCTTCCCTTCGAGATTGAACCTCCTGCGGTTGAGATTCGAGACTTTCGGGAAATTGCTTCAGGAACCAAACATTCGGTGGAACCGTAAGGCGAATAGGATGTCCGGACCAAGAGAAAACTGGCGCCCGATCATACGGGTATGACTTCAACCATCTGCCCTTTATTCAGCATTTTCTTTCTGATTTATAACTTTCTGCCTCG
>NC_026153.1:9942851-10017495 GCF_000512975.1 Sesamum indicum
GCATACTACTATGTTGGGGAGCCACACTGGGATGAGCTACGGGATATCTTCTATGGACGCGAGGTTGCCTGTTTTCGTGTGACCATTGATGATATCGACGAGCCCAGTTCTGATGGGTACACTAGATCGGACGCCCTCTACTTGGGGATGAAACCCGCAAATGGTTCGGAGGTGAATGGTAAAGGTAGGAGCGAGGATGATTCTTGACTGAAGTATGTCTCACATGCCCACTGCGATGGATGGTTTTTCCACATATTGGTTCGGCTGCCGTTAATGGAAAAAAAAAACTTTTCTGTGTATGATGGATGTTTGACGGTTCTCTGTTTTTGGCTTTTGTTGGTTTTAATTTTGTGGTTGTACATTTTTAACTTTTCTGTTTGTCTACTTTCTATCGAGGGAATTTGAACTGCAGTTACTGTAAGTCCCTGATGGTTTTCTGCATGATTTAATGTAACTTTGTGTCTGCCAACCATCGTCTTTTCATTTTTATCTGCTATTCTCACGTCGTTGTAATTGGAGATATTCTTCGGATAACTCCATAAAAGACTATCACAACTTATGCTCCCACTGCATGTAACCGTCGTTGGTATTCGTCTACCATGCTAATCCTTTGCACAAGGTGTTTGTTTGCCACACCTGTTGACGGTGCAGTATTGGGTTCCTAATGAAAACATACAACACTGTAATTAGGTGTCCTTCCAGGAGATGCCTCGCTTACGAGTGTGGTCACCTTCCCACTGCTTCCACACGCGGAAACAACTCCCACATCTACATTAGTACCGCGTCCATGTGTACGCAAAGATTAACCCGTTGCTGCAAATACACAATATAGAGCATTAGCTGCATTTAATCCCCGTTTTTCAATGAATTTATGCACAATCGAAAGGACGGGTCTATTAAGACTTCGTCATTATTACCTGACAGAGTGCATTCACCATTCGGTAGACAAATGCTCACCTACATTTTTCTTTTTAAACCCGTCCTTCAACCCACTATCATATCCGTAATTGCTCCCCCCAAGTCGCTTCACCCTTCTTCTAAATCACAACACCAGCCACTGCATCATTCGAAATCTCCATTACCCAGCATGCCGCAGCATAGACTCCCCATGGGCCAGAGCAAGTATTTCTACACTGCGACGTGGACAAAGGAGATAGACGACACATTCTGCCACTATTTGTACTATGACACGGTAATGGGCAGGGACCATTCCGACACTATGAACCCGGATTACAGCTCGCTGTGCACGGCGGCTCAAGCTATATGGGATTTAACTAGCCGTTCATGGAGTTTAGATTTCTTCCGTGACAGATTCAACCTGTTGTCTCTCCAGCATCAGACGTTTACCAAGGTGCTCTAAGAACCGGGCATCACATGGAACAGAAAAAGCAACCATATGACCGGCGGCATGGCACAGTGGAGGAGACTCATACGGGTATGGTTCTGTATACGGTTAGTTTTTGGGCATGCTTATATACGTATCGTATTGCGTACTGACAGTTAGCTTCTTTGCAGGAGTGTCCATTCGCGAAGGCATACTTCTACTTCGGGGAGCCCAAGTGGGATAAGTTGGAGATGATTTTCGGTGGTATTGTGCTGAAGGTCTTCCAGGGAAATTCCAATGACATTGATGAATACGAGCCCAGTGATGAAGAGGCAGATATTGTGTTCTTGGGAAAGAAACAAAAAACGGATCCAGAGGTTGTTGATTTGGCCTCGAGCGAAGATGAAGAATGAAGCATGGTATTGTGTCAGCCAACGATATGTTTGTCTTGTGGGTTATGGTCACCGTTTGGTTTTGTTTTTCAGGTCTTCACTTAATTGGACGGATAAGCCTTCTTCTGATATGGACTTGATTAGTAATAGTCGTTGTTTGCTTCATGTTACTTTTTTTGCCAATGGTTGTTCCAATATAGTCGTTGTCGACTTGCTTTGAATGAATCGTGTGTCGTTTAACTTATTCATTAGTATCGTGCTAGTTGCTCGAATGCTCTTTACCAGAAAGCAAATTAGATGTTAACAAAGACTGGTAAGAAGGCAATGCAAAAGCAGAACATTTTTCTCATGATTGCTTCAAGAATAAAAACTGGTTTTATTCAATACTCACACTCACACCGAAAACAGAGGAGTTTCGCCTGGTAAAACTAACATCTTGTACACATCACCTCCAACTAGGCACCACGGCACCGGTAGTTAAGATTTCATAAAAAACGCAGGTCCAAATGAATACAAAATACGGAGGATAGGTAAAACACTTTTCAAACTCGGTTTTCAGCAAGCACTCTGCAAGTTTAGTTCCGGCTTGCAGATGATGAAGATGGGTTCTTCAAACCAAAACCAGGATGCCACTCGCGTATGATTGCAATAAACACTAACTTGTCGATGCCGCTGAAATGATGCGTTGCATGAACTTACACATGCCACTGTTATGCATGGTTTTCCACTGTCGTGCAAGTGGTTTGTGTTGAGAACGAAAAACGTAACTTTGTGTCCGGGGTGTGACCGGGCAAATGGTCGGTTCTAGCTGGTGCTTCATTAATTGACGTTTCGATACATTTTTACTTCTTGCTCTTGCTGCAGGTAGAACTCCATTTTAATGGGTTTGTACAGCTGGTCTTGTTGCCCACGATGAACGCAGGATACGTAACATTTTGTTCAAAACGGTGGGGTAAGCTTAAGACCCCAGCAACATGTTTCCAGCACAAGAATGACGCAGCACACTTCGATATCACACTTTGCTGACACACAACAAAAATATAATTCAACCCAATGCTTCACTTATTCAAGTTTATGGTTGTTTTCCCATAGGAAGCGCGGTGCAACTGTGTAAACACTGCAGCGGCCAGCCTTATTGTTAAGGTTGGACGCCTGAAACAGCATGTGCCTTTAATGGAATCAAACAAGACGTACAGTGCGATGCAGCAGGCTTTGCGTGAGGCCGTTACCATGGCCAGCCTTTTGCTCCTTTCTCGTGATGGTGCAGCGATGCGTCACTCAATGTGACCCACCAATATGGAATGCTGTACAGAAATTATTAACTACTAACATGGCAACTTGTATAAATTGAGGGCTTCAGAAACCCCATATTCCCTGCGCATTCACCACGGAGCATTGCATTTTACTTTCTTTCAGACACATTTCATTCCCCCCATATTTTGTAGGCACATTATGCATTGGGATTAAGTTGTTAATTTCTGTTTCCATATGGGTACACGCCATGTATACATTGTGTGGTGCATATATACTTATCCTGCACGATTCGAGCATAGGTCCAACGATATTCCCGAAAGTTATATGACCGCCTTAAGGAAGACAGTTGTGGTGGATATCCCACTATCCCATGCAAATCATAGTGGATATACCACTATCTCATTCAACGTTTGGTGGATATACCGCTATCTCATGCAATATGCAGCCGTACGGTATGTGCTCGTACATCCATGGAAGCATATTCACCCGAACATCGAGAAACTCCATTTGATGTTAAGTATCAGGGAAATGATTCCAAGGGTACGATCAACAACGTGAACGGGGGTACTCAATAATGAATAAGTTAGATACACCATTTCGAAACCTTATTTGTGCCCGCGCAACTCAATAATTTATGTTGTTAATCCCATGAAATCGGTAATCGCAAAAGTCGTCACGAAACAAACAAAGTCTCGGCGGAGAAGCAACCAACGTACTTGTGGAACAGGGACACTACATAATAAATTATCGGCGGACACGCAGCCAACGTACTTGTGGAACGGGTGAACATTTGTCATATGTAATTATTATTTTTAAATGTTTACATTAACTTGTATTTGGATTTTATAATAAAATTATTTTTATACACTTATGTCTAAGTATGGGTATGACCTTTGTAATCTCAACTACGCTGTTGTTGTTGGTGGTGGTAGTGACTAATAATGATTTTCGTCGTTGTACACATCACCAGCGATGGTAAGGAAATATGCTAATCATAGTGGATGCAGAGTAAGAATAAGTAACCATTAATTAACAAGGAACGTAATGATGGTTGCACCTTTCACGATAATGCGCGTGTACAGTAATAATGGCGCTGGGTTTAGTGGAAGAAAGGGAAGTTGGGAAGTCGTCCAATAAATACGCCGTTCCCTTCCATATTGTGTACTGCCTCACTGAAGCAATTTCATACCTTGTAATATTAATCCTCACCTGTTCGGAAAGAATACAAACTCCGCTATTTGAAAAATATTCTCCACCGTTTGTAGAGCGATCCCCATAATCACAATGCCAAGATGCGGACGAATGGGACAGGCACGTCACTTCTACAGTTCACAATGGACGCAGAAGGTTGACGACGTGTTCGTCGACGCACTCGCGTATCAACCTCTGCTGGGAAGGCCGTAGTCAGATCGACGGCTAACAAATTTGGCGTCCTTGAATTATGCTGCCACCCGGGTTGAAAATTTCGTCGGACGATAGTGGCCGATGAATTTTTACAAGAAGAAGCTTTGCCTCGTCCGATTGCGGTACGACACATTCAGAAAAGTTCTGTCGGATTGGAGTATAACATGGGACGAGAAAACGAACCGGATGATTGCCGACGAGGAAGCGTGGAGGAGAATATTTCGGGTATGTGTTACAAATTGAGACTTTAATTTTGTGTATGTTGATTCTGTACCATTGCAATAACTATGTGGAAAATAATGTTGTCATGCCAAAACTCGGCGCACGAAGGCCACACCATTCGCTAGGGTATATCGCTACGCGGGCGAACGTAGGTGGTGTGAGATGAAGGAGATTTTCTGCGGCAATGATGTCACCACATCTGACGCAACCAGCTCTGAGGACGGGGGTGATTGTATGGAAGGCGAAACTAGGACAGATTCTATGAGATTACAGAATGAAGGGGAGATTGAGGTAATTGATTTGGTCACCAGTTCGGAAGACGAATGACGGTGGCAGGTCAAAAATGGAAGTCAGAGGATGCAATATTGTTTACGAAGGCTTAACCTTTCATAACTCATAATTGGTGCACGGAAGTACGTGTGTTAATCACGTGTTGTACAATATGGAAGTATGTTTTTGTTAATCCCCGATTTTACTTGATGTTGTTTTCGTGGCACATGATGCGTCGAATAGTATGGAAGTATGTTTTTGTTAATTCCCGATTTTACTTGATGTTGTTTGCGTAGCACATGATGCGCCTGACGGCTTCGCCTTCGAAATTGCAAATTTTATTGTTCTAAATATGGGTAAGGAAAGAAAACCGGGAAAAAAATACAAAAACCAAAGTTTCTGTAATGATATTCATATCTGCGTAACAAACGCAGTAGGAAAATAGCGACTGCAGTCATAAACATCGGGTGCCACATTCTACAAGCATTGTTCAGTACATAAATGCATAGCCTACGGAAGATATTTTTACAAAGCGAATAAAACAACAGTACTTGGTTTGTGCTTAGCGACACTTGGGGGTAAGTACAAAAAGAGAGTGACATTTCAGGCAGTACAACCATTCAGCCATGAATACACTAGATTTTGCTTGCCAGCATGAGACGAACAAACTTGAGCCTGGAATCCCTTATTAGGCCTTGAAAAAGCTCCATCTCCTTGGGGTCTTTCACTAACTTATTTGCCACAATCAACTGTTCGTTCTCGTCGAAGCCTTCTTGCTCTCTGACTTGTTGTAAGATGAGCGAACGATGTTCCGGATCTCCGAACTCATTTTCTAGGACCCTGGTCAATATTCCCAAGCGCGCATCGGCTGATTCACAGAAATTAGTAACCATTTGAACCAATTTGGGGAAACCATCGTCCACCTCGCTCGCCGTGCGTTTCCTCGACAACGATCCTCCAGTTCGTTTCACTGCACTGGATGAATTCTGAGTGCGATCAACGTTGGAATGAAAGAGGAATCCGGTTCATCCTCAAGGCCTACATCACATGGCTCCGCAATGCCATCGTCATGACGCACATTACACTCTTACATCTCTGCAATCTCCTCGTTCCTAACATCGGTGGCCTCCTTAAATGGATCCGTGCTCCGTTCTTCAGTTGCACGGTCTCTCCCAAAAATTTCGCTCCAGGCCGGAAAAATGGCCATACCCTTTGTCTCATCCCCTTGGCAGATGGATCCAACTGGAACAGAAATATTAAGGACGTTAACAATAATTGTAACGAACAGTAGCATCCTTTGCTATAGGACGGAAGAAACGATCAATTTACGTGCGTACCTTGACGTAATCATCCTAGACTGCGTCTTCTTCAATGGTTACAATGTTCCGGCTTTCGTCCCAACCAAACCTAGACCTTGTAAGCATAATGGTGAGGGTCGAGTATTGTTTTTTCCATACGTGCAGTTTTGAGGTGATGTGTGGGTCCGCCTTAATATTGGCTTGTGGGAAGTGCTTCGCGATGTAAGACTCCAACTGGTCCAGAATCCATTATCGCATTTCCAACCTGTAACCACCAGATTCCTCAGTGCTGCAACGAGACATTCCTCCTCCAGGATAGTCCACATGCGGCGGCCCGCAGACCTTTCTTTGTTCGCACCACGACAGCGCGGCATGCTGCTACCCTCATCAGAACCAAGTTCCATATTATGATTAAAGAACAAGTGTCAAACCGTGCATAAACCTACACCGAAAAATGCATCATTAGATTCACAATATCAACACAGTGGGATATATGTCAAGGACGTCAACACAACATAAAATGTGAAATGCATTGTAAACATGAAACCCAAAAAACAACGGAAATTGGATAGGAAGGAGGCGGAACGAAGGGACAAGATTTAATGTGAACGAGTAGGCATCGAACAAAAACAAAAAAGAAGAATTGTTTAGAACAATGCGGAACTAGGACAGATTCGTTGAGACAAGGTCGTCTCCACTGTCGCTACACGCAATGCCACTGCGCTATAGTGATTACAACTCAAATGTCAAATAACAAGTTTAACGTTGGACATAATGGAAAAACACTGTAACGAACGAAAGCATCATCATTAGTATTGTGTAAGAATAGATCATGAACGGCGGCCTGTCCAGTCGTTGTACATGGACATGGCCAGTGTATCCCTCCAACTGGTCCACATGGGGCTGGTCTCTATGTTCCAGACATTTTCATGCTCGTTGTCCAACTCATCGAGTCCGGTGGTAGGTAAGTCATGCTCCAGCGGGTCATCAGGCATTTCTTGTCTTAGAAAATTATGTAGTAAGCAGCAGGCCAAGATAATCCTGCTTTGGACTTTGATGGGTAGAATGACTGACTCCTCAAAATGGCCCAGCGCATCTTAAGCAACCCAAACGTACGTTCAATCACGTTACGTGCAGGCGCGTGCTTAAGGTTGAAAAACTCGCGATAGTTCTGGGGTCCTCTCACACCGGTGTCCCACTCGCGTAGATGGTACCGAACACCTCTGTACAGAGTCAAGAAGCCTTCAGCATTAGCATATCCATTGTAACACAAGTAGTATGGACCTGCATAAGACATAACATGCGATTATGTACTATTTCAGTGCAATTCGGCGTCCAAGAGTATTATGATCGATATACAGAAGACATAGGAAAGTGGTTGAGGCTTGATACAGACCTGAGGACACTCTGAGGCCACCGGGTCTGTATACGGCATCACGGAGAACACGGCTATCCGCCGCACTTCCCTCCCAACTAGAAAACACGTAAATAAATTGCATGTTTGGGTTGCAAACACCGAGAACGTTCAGAGCAACATGACCCTTGCGGGTTCGGTACCTTCCCTTTTCATGTTCAGGTACGCGAACGTCAATGAAAGTCCCATCCAAGACCCCCAGACATCCCTACACAACGGAGTTCAATCGTGAAGGGGGAATGGAATGTAACAGTCAGAAAAGGGGCAGGATAGAGAAGTAAAAAATGATGTGTGCAATGGGGACGAAACAAAGAACAACTCATGTACCTTGAACCATTTCCACCTGGGGTCGACGCAGTCCTCGGTAATGAGAGTTGGCCTAGCCAAGAGGACATTGTACAACTTAATGACTGAATTCAACACACGGTGAAAATGTTTGTAGATCGTGCGGCCGGAACGGATAAAATTATGTTTCACCACACTATTCTTTTTGTGATGGGACACAATGCTTAGGAAAATAGCTACCTGCTCGTGAACGCTTAGGTGTTTGGTCGTGGTCACACCACCTGAATACTGAAGCATGTAGCACAAGCGACCGAAGGCGTTGCGGTCCATCCGAAGATTGCGAAGACATGATTCGTTTGAAACGGAAACCAGCCTATGAAGATGGCGAATCTGGTCCGATATCCGAGTGCTCATCACGTATCTTGTGGGCCCCCCCATACACGTCGGTTAGGGTTTCAACGGGCAAGGTATTTGGTAACATAAGAAAATATAGTCGAAGCAACGACAAGCTCGTCCATGATTTGTTGTACAATTATTAAACCCAAGGTAACTCTTTCGAAAGACCTCATCCTAAATACCAAAAATTGACTGTTGAATATCGGAATTTTTTAGGAAACACAGTACACCATGAAATTGACTGTGAATGAAAGTAGTTGATATAGCAGAATGATGGAAAAGAGATGGGGGAAAAGATTCTTCAGATCTGAACGCACAACCGAAATATAGGTGACGGCGTTAACAAAATAGAACATGCAATGAAGTAAAAAGTGTTAATGTTTGAAGGTATATGTGGTGCGAAAGAGAAGTCAACCAAATCAGGCGAGCGACAAGGGGTAAGAGGTTACGACATGGGAAAATAGACGGAAAGAGCGTTAACGGACCAAGAATATGAGAACGGAGTACATAGCATATCACAAGTTAGTAAATCTTGCAGGAACAAAGTTAAAGAGTAGGCGAAGGGTTTCAGACGAACTCACCGTCGGATCCCGTACTATTCCCGACCTAACTGAAGAAGACGATGGAGGACGCCGGACGGGGGACTTCAGAACGCGTAACGGAACTCCAACCCAGAATCTTGCAGTCAGAAATGGAGAGAGAAAAATTCCGTTAACGATTCTAGAAATATAAAATCACTAACAAAGTAAAATAAAATAGGAGTGGAACTAGATACACATACACGGTGTGGGGAGCGTGCAACTGACTGGACTGGAAGAACACACCTCGCCGGCAAGAAGAGAAGAGTGGTTGCACAAGGTC
This sequence comes from Sesamum indicum, assembly GCF_000512975.1. Taxonomy (NCBI): domain Eukaryota; kingdom Viridiplantae; phylum Streptophyta; class Magnoliopsida; order Lamiales; family Pedaliaceae; genus Sesamum; species Sesamum indicum. The sequence goes on from NC_026153.1 coordinate 9,951,972, forward strand.
TCCTGTAGAGTGAAGATTTGAAATGACGGGGGACGCGTTAGTGGGAAATGAAAAGTCAGAAGAATTGAAGTCGGTAGGTGACCAGGGACAACGTCGTCATTTTCGGTAGAAAAGCAAGGATACAAATGTAAAATTCGCAGGTGAGGGACGATGGGATAAATGGACGGGATTCGAATCCCAACCCCCAACACTGGATTCAGAAGAAGGGTGTTGTCCAGCCCACTACTGGGCTTTGCCCTTTCGTCCCGGGCTACGCAAATGGAAAGTAAACGGTAGGCATTACCGAATTAACACGGATATCACGTGTTTTCCGGGTTAGTAAATAAAGCATTCTAATTTTCCTTTAAATCCTCTCTTCGGGGCACATGCAAAGGTCATATCCTCTTATGATACACCTTGTTTACTTTAGATCATCTTTTCAAGGTAGGTTGAGTTGGTTGTTCCTCTTCAGATACATACACCTTATTTTTATTATTACTAACTTTTTATTATGTTAAATTATTATTTACACTATTATAATAATAAACAATTTAGCTATAACTATAAAATAATAATCATACACAACGACAAATTAGTTTTGCAAGATTATCTAGAAGTTGAAATATAAATAACTGATTAAATATTAGTTAATTCTTTTAGAAATCTTTACCTAATATAAACTTTTGAAATTTATTAATACTATAGTGAAATTAATAATCAGAATTTTATAAATGATTTCTAACAAAATAGGCATTTCACATCATTATATGACAAAATGCATAAAACCCATTGTGTTTTAGAAAATATGCAAAAAACACCCTCCTGTTTTTAGAATAGGCTAAAACTCCCCTACTGTTTTGTTTTAGTTAGAAAAAAAACCCCATCCTGTTAGCAACTAACGGGAAGTGGAGAAGACGCGTGTCTACTGCGTTTGGTAGTCATTTTCTGCGCTTTAGGTTCATATTTAATGACACTTTGGACTAAAATACTCTTTTATAGGTCTATATAACATACAAAGGAGTTTTTGGCTTGTTTTGTGTGTTCCTTTTGCCATTTCTCACCTTAAACAATAAATTAAATTTTGTCATATTAAATTTAAATTAAAATATTAAATTAAATTATATTTAAATTCAAATAATTTTATAATTGTTAATTATTAAATCTAACTATTATTTTTAATTAATTAAAATATATATTTAATTACAATAATTATTATTAATTAGCCAAAATATTTAATTATTATAATTATTTAAAATAGTCTTAATTAACTAAAATATATTTTAATTAATATAATTAAAATTAATTAAAAATAAAAAAAAAGGAAAAACAGCAATTTTCACCCCTTTTTCTCTAAGTTTTCCGCCGTCCGGACGAATTTTTGACGGCCATTGGTACCATTCGAATCTTCTCTTCAAGACGAACATTTTCATACCTTCAATTTGAGTTTTCATCAATCATATTGAGTGGACTCAAGTCACGACCTCCAAACATGTTTTTCGTCGAATTGTCTCCATCCGGTCGAATCACCACCATTAGACTTGCCTCTTCAAGACGATTTTAACGAGACCGGTCTCACTCAATTTGATAACTATATTTTTAAAATATTAAATTATTTATATATAATATAAGTTAAATAATTTGTTGAATTTAGACCTTTTATTTTTTTTTAAAATCTAACGGTTGATTAGATCTAACGATCAGTATTTGATCAAAAAAGATCCAATGGTCATTAATATAAGAAATAATATATAATAAGTAAGGATATAAGGGTCATTTTTTAAAAAATTAACACTGTTAGTTAGATTTAACGGAGAGGGGGCGATTGAACTGTGTTTTACAAAACACAGGGGGTTTGTAGCCTATTCTCATAACAAGAGGATTTATTTTGCATACTTTTTAAAACACAGGGCGGTTTTAAGCATTTTGTCCCATCATTATATGATGAAGAATTTTTCATGTATACATACACATATATTTGGGATAATTATGTTTGCAATCCTCATCTATCATCTATTTACACAAATCATTTCTATTCTTTTGCATAGTTAGAGAAACTACTCTTGTTCAAAAATTGATAATTTGTGTAATGATATTAATATTTTTACGGGGTATGTTTAAGTTTCAAAAAAGTAAGAAATTATTTGTACAAGTGATAATAATATTTTAATAAATTTATATGTAAATATCTCTAAAACATAGTGATAATTTGTGTAAGTAGGTCATGGGTATTTTTATTTTTTTTTTGCAAAAATTACTTAGTGGTGGGGGAGCTTTTCGAAGTCCTCAATCCTTTTATATTAAAACACACAAAATAATTAGAGTGTGGAGAGCTATCTGCCTAGAATTTCTAGTAAAGTAGTACTATTCCCTTATGGGTATTTTCTTTGAACGTCTAAGATTGTTAAATTGTAGTATTAATAATAAACCCCTTTTCTTTTCTGTCGTACCCTTGCCGCTCTCTCTGTTTTCCCAGACTTCGACCTTTCCATCACCACTTTTGAATTCGATCTTTTTCGAATTTTCGTGCTCCAATCTTCCGCATAATTCACAGTGAAGGCTGCATATATATACGGAGACGTAGATAATGGCGGCGGCGGCTGCAAATAATCAGCTGAATGTGGAGGAGTGGCCGTCGTGGGGCTCTCGGAGCGTTGAATGCTTTGAAAAACTCGAGCAGATTGGGGAAGGAACCTACGGGTGAACCAAAGAATTTCCTTTTTTTTTTGTTTGGTTTTTTCTGCCATTGGGTAGAGATTAAGTTGGTGAAAACTCTCACTAATTTGCTGGTGTTTGATTTTTTCTTTTTATGGTTTTTTCTGCCATTGGGTAGAGATTAAGTTGGTGAAAACGTAATTGTGTTTTGGCGTTCAATTGTTGTTGATTTGGCATTTGTGTAAGAAAGGTTGGTTTGTTTAATGCAGCTTCTAGGATATTGTTGTTCCTCTTTTTCTTGATTTAATTTCACTTCTTCTCCCTGTTTGGTGTGGGCACTAGTTGGTTAAGATTTTCATTTGTCATAATTAATTGGTATTATGTAATTATGGCTTGTTTCAATAGTATGCCACTATTGCCGATTGTTCTTATTTTCGAAATCTAGGTGAGAGTTTTCTTTTCATTGTTCGCGTTGTTTTCTAGTTAAGTGCTATGATGGGTTTATTTGATTGTTTACGTGAACTGATTATTGTCATTTTAAGTGCTTTTACCTACTTCGTTCTGATGCTTTTCGAGTTTTGGATGGGTAAAACAACCTTGATAGACTATAGTTGTTTTGCTATATAGATGATCTTAAGAGAACTGCTAACTTTTACTGGAAAGTTTACATCTCAAGCTCTTAAATTTTTGTTCTTTTGGTTATGGATTTACCTGAAATGGTACTCACAGAGAGCTGAACCTATGTGAATGAGTTCTAATTCAATCAAGTCAATCTTTTAACTTCATGTTGCATTATGAAAATGGATCTGAAATCTGGATTTCGTAATAAGTGAGCTTGCAGTTCAATTTGATCTGTTCCATGCCATAAATTGTCTAAGTGAGGAAACAATATGTTTTTGATTAATATCACACATATAAAAAGGTGCCTTCAGGTCTAGATCTCAGAGCAACTCACACCTGTTGGATGTGAAAGTCCAGCCATTTTGGTTGCCTGGATGATAATATCTGCTATTCCTTCTAAGAAAAAGAAAAGAGCATGGGGTTTGGCATAGTTGACCAGCTGTCTGGATTTTTTAATGCCTCTTTCCTCGTTTATGAACTTGGAATCCTAGCTCAACAGTTTTCAATAGCTGTAAGACAGTGTATGTGCTTGCAAGAGCACATTAGAGGAAAAATGTAGATAAAGCTTCATAAATTAGTTATGAGTTTTTCTTCTAATCCATATATGTATATCTTGTTCTACTGGTTGTGGTAGGGCCTTATGTCACTGTGTTGTGGAACACCATGAGGTCTGTTCTCTGTATTGCAATACTATAGTCCATTTTAAAGGACGTCATAAGCAAATTTGAAGCACCTTTGAACTGTATGGTTTTCTACCTTCCGAGTGAAGTAAACCTTATAGTTCAATCAATGCTTATTCTTTGCTAAGATAACTTCCTGTGCTTTTTGGTTTCGCTAGTTTGGCTGGTCAAGTTTCTTTTTGCGTGATTGTGTTTTCTACTCACTGTTTCTTTTTTCTTCCGACTCCCAGTCAAGTATACATGGCCAGAGAAAAGAAAAGTGGAGAAATTGTTGCTTTAAAAAAGATACGCATGGATAATGAAAAAGAAGGGGTATTGTTTCTTCTCCACACTCATCTTGTGTCATAAAAAATTCCCATATGTGGGAATGCCAATAGATGACTTTGGTAGGTCTCCACAAACTTTTTACCATCAAATATCTGAAAGTATTTGTTTCTTCTGCAGTTCCCGATTACTGCCATCCGAGAAATTAAAATTCTAAAGAAGCTACATCATGAAAATGTTATTAAATTGAAAGAGATAGTGACATCTCCTGGTACTTCTCTATCTAAATTCAAAAGTATATTCATTGTGAGTTTTTGCTATCTCCCATCTCTCATTTGGAATGTCTTAAATATCTATGCTAGGCCGTGAAAGCAATGAGCAAGGAAAGCCTGGTACAGCGTAACTCTTTGCTCTTTTATGATGAGATCTCCCTTTTTATGTTAACGAGTAGTTGTGTTAATATGATGCTTTGTTTTGATTACAGATTGTAATAAATACAAGGGAAACATTTACATGGTCTTTGAGTACATGGACCATGACTTGACTGGCCTTGCAGATCGTCCTGGACTGAGATTTACAGTTCCACAAATAAAAGTACTATAAGCTTTGCTAGTACTTGCGATATTAACTATATTAATCCTCTATCAGTAGAGTTATACTGAAAATATTAATTTGCAGTGTTACATGAAGCAACTGCTCACGGGTCTTCATTATTGTCATGTAAATCAAGTGCTTCACAGGGACATAAAAGGTTTACACGTGTTAATAATTAGATTCAATGCTAGCGAAGTGGACAAAATTGACACGATAACAACTTTGCAGGGTCTAATCTTCTAATTGACAACGAGGGAAATCTGAAGCTTGCTGACTTTGGACTTGCACGTTCCTTTTCCAACGACATCAATGCCAATCTTACAAATCGGGTTATTACTTTGTGGTACAGGTAAATTATCTATCTTTGATTGATCATTAACATTTCTTAATCTAAATCTCCTTGTAGTGCCATTAACTAAGATTGTGCCTCCACTTGTGCTCTTGATTGTAAAGACCTCCAGAGTTGCTTCTTGGAGCCACTAAGTATGGTCCAGCTGTTGACATGTGGTCTGTTGGTTGTATCTTTGCTGAGCTATTGTATGGAAAACCGATCTTACCCGGAAAAAATGAGGTCAGCTATTTTAAATGTTGTGAACAATGTAGGTTGAGTTTCTTATGTGAAAGTGTTTTATGTGGACTGTATGTATAATATGCCTTACAGATTACTCTATGAAGCTAGGTCAAAAAGGATATGTGTATATATATAGATAGACACACACATGAACAGATATTTACATACACAAACATATACAGGTATATATCTGAAGTGACTTTGCCCTTCATGGTTACTCTAAGAAATCTTTACATGGTTTGCAATTATTGCATACCTTGTCCGTTTAGATGTGTGGGGATATGGATCGCAATATTGCACAAACATTTAAGGTAAGTTAGATGGAAAAGAACTTCAATGGAGAATTTTTTTCGTACCTCCTTAAGAATGCTGTGTCAACCTTGCCAATTTACTCTATGTCTCAGTTTGAGTTCAAGTTTCTCCCAAGAGTGATGCTGGAATACTCATTGTTGTTAAAGCTACAGTTATTAATGGTACTCGTGATGCGCAAGCCCAGCGCCATTTTCAGAAAATGGCGCTGGGCTTGCAAAAGGCGCAGCGGAGACACACCTTTTTGTGTGGTGGCGCGCCTTTGCAAGCCCAACCCTTTTTAGGGGTTTAGCTGGTAGAAAAACTTCTGCGTGGTCCTGATGACATAGAGACAGCTCGTGGTGGAGGCGCAACCGTGGAATTCTAGGTGCGATGTGTTATGCGGCAGTGGCTCAACGGAGATGGAGACGTTGGTTAGGGTTGGGTGGGTAAGGCAACGGGTACAAGATAGAGTTTCTCAACCCTTTTTTTATTCAATAAATAAATATATATCATATAAAGTGTTAGGAATCTTAGGATTACAATTGAATTACGAACATGGTATGGATATGATTGTTCTATCTATCAAAAATATCAACTACAAATAAGGCAAATATACACAAATCTCCTAATAGATCTTCTAACTATATTTAATTGTTTGTGCATTATTAATGTTAAAAAGTTATTTATGTTTGAATATATAATTTATTTATGTAATTTGTGTTGTACTTTAGAAAGGCGCGCGATGTGCCCAATGCATCATGGTGCAAAGGGGACGAGCCATGACGCACCACGCATATTCACAGAAATGAATTATATATTCATACATCAATATCTTTTCACATCAATAATGTACCAACAATTAAATATAAACACTAAAATTATTTTAACCATTATACCATACATCAATCGGTTTAATTAACTTAGGTCCCCTAAAAGAGTGCGAAATTACACTTTCCCCTAATGAAGTTTTGAAATTACACTCACACCCCCTCCAAAATTCACTATTTACACTTGACCCTCTTTTGTTAGGATTTGGACAAAAAATGCTGACGTTGACAAGAAAAGTTGCATAAATTTTCAATTTTACTCTTCATTTAACGTTTTTATATGATAGTTTTGTACTTATGAAGGCAATGTTACAAAAATATACATGGGAATGTTACGTGAGGTCAAAATTGAAAATTTATTTATTTTTCTTTGCTTTCATCAGCATTTTCCGTCCAATCTCTAACGGAAGGGGTCAGGTGTAAATCGATAATTTTCGGAAGGGGTGTAAGTGTAATTTCAAAACCTTTTTTTGGAGAAATTGTAATTTAGCAGTTTTAGAGGAGGTCTAAGTGTAATTAACCCTACATCAATATGTTAAACAGCTAGTCTCACGAAACAAGCGTTAAAAAAATGCAGGAGTATTAAGTAAAACCTGCATAATTATTATAAAACGAACAAACATAAAATATCTGTCACTCCGATTCCATTTCTTCCCCAATTCCATCATCATAATACTTTTCATTATCTAGATTTCTAGCATTCAACATCTTGTTCATCATCATCTCTAACCTGAAACTTGAGTTGCCGCCATTATTCTGCTGCTGAGAAGCTGGAGAGGAATAGAAGGGTTCCTGTTCTTTCTTCTCTATTTTCTTTTGTACTTTTGTTGATTTTATTTTCAAAAATTTTAAGTTAAAGGCTGTTCTTCGACTAGCCTGGCCTTTATTGGACTGAAGCAAACAGTCTTTTAAAAAGTTGAGCTTTGCCCAGCCCCAAAAATGCTGGGCTGCAGAACCTGTGCCTTAACTTGCCTCTGCGCCAAAGCGTGCCTTCCCTGTGCTTTTTTGCAAGCCCAATGCTTTCTGAAAATGGCGCTGGGCTTGCACCTTGGCGTGCTACTAATAACTGTGGGAATACTGATATTTATTTAAGGATAGTGAGACAAAAGATGGAAACTAATAAAATCCTAGGACCTGTGCACCAGAAAAGGCATTTGCTTTCCGTAGTGCCCAAAAATTAATCTGATTATGGTTAGTTGGATATTCTGTTCCAAACACATCAGAACTAGTTACTTTTATCTATAATCATAAAATGATAATCTGTACAAAACACGATAGGATCTTGGCCTTCGTATCATATATAAAATATTGGCAAAAACGCTTGGCGGTAGCAGAACAGAGTCTGTGCATGGTTAAACTAATTCCCAATTTAGAATCTGAATAGGAGATGCTAGATAAATGTGGGAAGTTGAATTTTCAGACTTTGACCAGATTTGCATTTTCTGTGAAACAAGTGCCGCCACCCCCGTGAAATTATAGCATTTTATGATTTGGTTTCAGGGTGATAAGTACATTTTTGTAACATGGCTGGTTCACGTTTGTACAAGAAGTTAAGAATGGGAGGAGAAACAACGAAAATAAAAAGTGTAGGGGAGTCAGGCAAGCTCTATCACAAACTCAAAGTAACTTAAAGAGCTTCATATTTTCATAATCTGTGAGTCAGGCACAAAGGTAATTGCACATGCAATTTCATTCTAAATCAGAATGAAGAAGTTGATTATTGAGAAGTATGACTTGGCGGCCTGGAATCTGCTCAAGTAGTGTCAGATTAATCACGACTTTGCCTTATTGTCTGAGTTTAGAATACGCTTCTTGGCCTTCTGAAATGTAGGAGTTGTGCCCTCTATGTCCTACGTTATTTAGTTAATTGGGAATTGCCAAGGTAATGATAGGCTTGGTTTTGAAAGACCTGATTCATGCATAATTCTTGGGACTGCACGAAAAGCAAATACTGTTGTATTTAGGTTTGCACATGGTGAGCTCCTGATCAGGAGAGAACTCTGCAGCTGATGTTTTACATATGAAATTATTATGTAAAAATCTTCTGGTTTTCTATTGTTCTTTCTCATTCCTTAACCATTAGGATAGGTGCATGGTGACCAAAACAGTAATACATTTCATTTGTTCGTTCTCCGGATAAAAAATAACTATAGTAATATGAAAAATCATAATATTTTTTATATGCCAATGGTTGTCCTCTCCTAGCTATTTGATGGCAGATTAACTTGATACATCAAGTTATTGTTGAAAATTGAATGTTATCAAAGAGGAAAAGGAAGTGGATAAATGGGGGAGTTTGAGTAGTTTTGTGGTGTCTCCTCGCATTCATGAATCATGGTGATGCTGTTAGAAGAACAAAACTTGGTTCATTTAATAGATCAAACTAAAAAGACTTCTAAATTGTTCTTCATGAAGGAGGCTTGTCTGAATATTGAAATTGCAGATAAATGCCCTGGTCTTAGAATTTATTTCTTGGTTCCAGGAGTTGTTTATCTGAGTTCAACTGGAAGGCATGAAGCATCCATTCCCAGGTTGCATGGAATGTTCTGAGTGTAGAAGAATACTTGCATGAAGTTGGGAAATAATTTTTTTATCACAAATTGAACAACTGACATCTCATTGGAAGGGGGAAACAACTCATCAATTGGGTTGGAAAAACAATGGTTCTTAAAGTTGGGTTTGGCACTGCTGTTTGCTATATTTGACAAAAGGGGAATAATAGGGTGTATGGGAAGTCAGAAATTGATGTTTCATCTCTTTAACCTGATATGTGATATGCCAAGTCTAGGCTTTCCTTTGTCTGAAGTTCTGCAAGCATTGATCAATTTTGGGCTTGACTACAGTGGCGGCTACCTGTTTCCAAATTTTGCCATATTATTTTTCATTTTTTATTAAAGTTTTTATTTGTGCTTTCACATAGATGCTTGTGGGAGTTATCATACATTTTAGTTTCTGTGGATAATCCCCTACATCTTCATGAGTATTTGCTTTCAGTATATGATTGACATATCTTTGATCTATTGGTATTTCGCCTTTACTGACTTTTCCAAATTTACAGATTGAAGCTTGAATAGTGTCATGAAAATGTTTCATATTATTTATCTTAGTTTTTTCCCTTGTGTAGTCTAAATATGTTTATTAATATTAACTTAATATTATTTCGTACTCTTGTTGCAGCCTGAACAGTTGAATAAAATATTTGAGCTTTGTGGAACCCCTGATGAGTTATCGTGGCCTGGTGTTTCAAAGATTCCATGGTATAACAAATTTAAGCCATCACGTCAAATGAAAAAGCGAATTCGGGAGCTCTTTAGACAGTTAAGCATAAGCAAAAGTGTTAGAATTATGCTATAATAATTACAACTGTTCTGTGCATGCTTTATGGTGTCCTGAATGATCGTTTGCCATGCAGTTTTGACCGACATGCTTTGGATTTGTTGGAGAAAATGCTGGTTCTTGATCCAGCTCAGGTATCTTTCTTATCCAAAAGTGTTTTGTTTCAATTAACAGCAGTGGACTGGTGGGGTTTATTATTTTGGTTATTGTCTTGATATTTGGTTGCATAGACTGATCTTAGCTTCTAGTGTCAAGCCACGTGTTGTATGTACAATGTTATGAAGATGTGTTTGTGTTTCTTTTTCCAGAAATTTTTACTTGAACTGTTAGGCAGTAACTATAATAATGATCAACTGTTCTTTGATGAAATATGATCACAATAACATAGCCATATTTGGTAGATGACGGCAGTGCTAGAAAAGATATGTGAGAAGATATTACTATTGTATTTGATATTTAATAATGTTACTGAATGTTCTACTAAGGAAGTGATAAAGTTTATTCTAAAGTAAATGCCAAAGAACAGGAAGATAAAACATTTTTACTGCAAGTGGTTATAGATGGTGAGACATGCAAATGTACTGAACTTGGCTTTGTTTGAGGCAAAATGTTAATCAATGGATCATTTTTAATCAACATGGAAATTAACCAGCTCTCTGGCACAGGTTCTTGATTAGCTGTTAATTGAGCAGGTGAAAATTATTACTTTGATAAAAAGCTATGTTGAAAGCTCATGTCAACATCAAATCTGTCTAACATGGAAATTAATTAGCTGCTCTGGCACAGGTTCTTGATTAACTGTTAATTGAGCGGGTGAAATTATTAGTGCGAACTTTAATAAAAAGCTACGTTGAAAGCTCATGTCAACATCTATCTGTTTGGACATCTGCTAATACTTCGAACTTGTTTAAGAAAGAACAAGTTCAAATTTCTGACCGAGATTGAATTTCAAGTACCTGAACTAATAATATTAATGTTAAAGCATCTGTAATAGTTCAGCTTGTAACTGGCTATATTTTGATACTCCAGCTCACTTTAGATGGTTAAGCTTGGAAACCAAAATGATTCAGTGAAATTTGCAGCTCTAGCATGCTATACCTATGGTATCTTTATTTTAACTTTTGAACTTGATATCAACATTTTCATTTTTATCGTTCATTTCTAAAGCTAAGTCATGTACCTGATGCAATATCCCAAAACGTACTTGAAACCAACTAAGTTGCAGGAAGTTGATCTGCATGTGTTAATCATATACGCTTTAAATACTAAATAAATACAAATCAAGAAAGATAACATTGAAGATTTGAATCTTTGATGTTGGACACAAAAGGCAAACTACTAATCAATTTGAAAATCAGAACTATGCTTCAGTTATCAAACTACCAAGTGAATTTCAGCCAGATGGCTTGCTTTTCTGTTACCCAACTACAAAAAGAAAGATGAACTAATTATAATTCCATACTGGTCATGAAATATAGGTAGCACAAAAATTATGCTGAATCATGTAATTTTTTGCGTAGAGTTTGTATAATCATTTGTAAATTCTGCTGCTCTTCTAATTATATTTATGGATGATGTTTATTTTAGAAATTATGTAAGAAGTATCGAACCAGGGTTATTAACAAACTGAGAACAATAGATTAGCAAAAGTTGTAAATTCTCATGCGATCTTGTTACTTGTCATCAAATTTCCTTGTTAACTAGTACATGATGTTTTATGCTTACTTAGGAAAGTGAATCAATTGAGAAAATTGAGAAGCTTTAATCATTTAATATTTATAATTTAATTAATTTATTTTCCTTTGCCTTTCTTAAACCTCAACTTGCAAAGAGAATTTCAGCAAAGGATGCTCTAGATGCTGAATATTTCTGGACTGATCCCTTACCTTGCGACCCAAAAAGGTATGTGTCTATTAAGCTTCCCTTCAGATTCCCTTAAACTTAATAATTTGTCTTGGAGCCCCTGATGAAGTCTGAAGATTTGTTTCTTGTATTAAAATTAAGTGAATTCCTGAATGTTATAAAGTGTCGTGAAAGCAATAGTTGATTATGTTTATATACTTTGGCTGCCATGAAAACTTCACTCTCTCTTTTCCCTTGATTGATCAGTTTGCCAAAATATGAATCCTCACATGAGTTCCAGACGAAGAAAAAAAGACAGCAGCAGCGGCAAAATGAAGAACTGGCAAAAAGACAGAAGTTGCAGCATCCACAGCAACATGCACGCTTGCCTCCAATTCAAACCGGACAACCTCATCCTCAACACTGGAATGGCCCTGGCCAGCAAATGGGCAATTCTCAGCCGCCTCTGCCTGGTGTGCCTAGTCATCATCAGTATGGAAAGCCTCGTGGTCCTCCTGGGGGGCCCAGTAGATACCCACCGGGAGGGGCTGCTGGTGGATATTATCAAGATCGTGGAGGTCAAAGTGGTGGTTATAATAGCGGTCCGTTTCCACCTCAGGGGCGAGGACCACCTCTTTATCCTGGAAATAGTGCTCCTTCAAACGCTCCCCGAGGAACTGGTGGTGGATATGGAGCACCTCCTAATTATTCCCAAAGTGGTCAATACGGGGTTTCTGGCGGCAGGGGTCCAAATCCACAAGGTGGTAACAGAAATCAGCAGTACGGTTGGCAGCAATAGCATTGAATAGCGATTGAGAGGCGCAAAATTGGTTCAATACAAGTAAGGATGGGAACAGTCGACCTGTACTGGTTATGCAGCTGAAATTTCGGAAACGATCAACAACCTTAGGTAATTGTTACTAGACTTGTATAGCAGGTACTCGCGTCTCTGTTATTCAGAAAGCATTTTTCAGGATCGTGTTCAAGGCTAGGTATAGGGATTGCCTTTCTGTGACTTCCAGAACCGATCATTGAACATATTATACTATCTAGAAATTTTTTATTCTGTCGTGTGATGATAAGTGGTGAAAGATCAAATTGGTTTGACCAGAAATGTTGCTGATATATATCAGAGATGCTAACTTTTCCGTACATGGCAGAAGCCTACAAATCAGAATGGAAGATCTCAACTTTTTTTCCGCCCATTAAATTGCAGAACCTCCCTGTGTTTTTGGTAAAATAGCGAGAAATTTCCCTTTGTTATTTTTATAAGCAAAAAATTCCATCACACTTTACTTTATAGACAACCGGGGCATCAGCGTACTTCACGGCTAACTGAAGCCAATGCAGATAATTCCTTTTCCGAATGAAAGACGATAGGGAGACTCCTATGTGCGAATTCACATAAATGTGGTTGACCGGCAGCAGCCTTCACTATATGTCTTAAATAGTGAGAATTTCCATTTTGTTAATCTTATAGGCAAGAAATCTTGTGTGTTTTGTAAAATACAGTAAAAAATCCCTTCTTTGTGAGAAAATAATAGCGAGAAATTCCCCTTTGTTATTTTTATAAGCAAAAAAACCCGTATGTTCGAAATAGTGAGAATTTTCATTTTGTTAATCTTATAGGCAAGAAATCCTCTATGTTTTGTAAAATACAGCAAAAAATCCCTTCTCTGTGAGAAACTAACGGAGAGTGTTTGACACTCCTTTATTGTTTGAGTGGGCTACATTTTTTTGCCATTTATTGGGTTGATAAGCGTAAACCGTCCATTTTGCCCTGTCTTTTATATGTAAACATATTTAATTAATTTAATTATTTACTGAGCCAAATATATTACAATAAATTATACTTATTTATGAAATATGTTAATTTAAAATTTAAAAACACCTAAAAAGTATATAATTTTTTTAAAAATGAAAAATTTAAATCTAGAAAACAAAATACAAATTTAATGTACTAGATTTCACTTTTTAAATTAAAATTTTATATGCAATATAAGAGTTACTTATAATTATATATTATTTAACAATTAAATCATTATTACAAGTTAAATATATTTTATTATTTTAAGATATATTATTTATTATATTTAATATTTAACATTTGAAAAAATTAAATATTTTTATTTTATTTTACAAAAAGTAGATTTTTTTTTTATCTTCTTCATCACCGGCAGGGACGGAGTTGCCCTTTTTCTCTAGGCGACCATTGTCGCTTAGGTTCCCGCTGCGCATATGGGCGACGTCTCCTTGGATTTGGCCACCGCCCCTTTCAGAAGCGGATGGCGGCAGCGAAGGCGAGGTTGCCCCTTCAGAAAGGGGCGGCAGCGAGGCTGCCCACTTCTGCGGGGGCAATTGAAAGGTCAAGTCGCCCCTTTCTAAGTGGGGGCGTCGACTGCTTCGTCGCTATACATTGATATATATATATATATATGTATATATTATATAGTACATGTATTATGTTATATAATAGAGTATGTATGATGTGTATGTATAGACATATAATACATAAATTAATACATATGAGGCATATGGCTCATGGAGGCCCAGGCCAAGAAGAGCAATAAGTCCTAGGACCACCCAATAGGTTTTTAAGTTGCCCAAGATACTCCCTAGCCCTAGATGGAAGATGGAGGCCTAGGGCACTCCTAACTTGATTCATAAATAAGATGCAAGAAGGAGGCTCAGCCCAAAAGCTCACACTTGGCAATCTCTGCGCGATAGGCAATTAGCTTCCTAGTTGGCCGGCTCATCAGACCACATCAATCCTAGAGAAACAATGCGAACAATAGAGGAGTCCCAAGAGACCAGGATTCCTTGGCGGCTAGGACTCCCAGGCAATTAAGACCCCTTATTAGTGAAATGCCTCTCCCAACAGAAAGATACTCAATTATGGATGTATTTAGCAATGGATAAAGGCAAATCATGACTTATCTAACCACCCTTATCCTTTCCCCCAAAAATCAAGTGGCACCATTAGTTCCATCTAACGCGGATGCCCAAAAGAAGATGGGGAGGGAGGCCTTCCTTCCCCCGCGCTCCTAGTGATAGGGGGTCAGGGATCTCCCCCGCCAGCTCAAACAGGAGGTCACGCCCCGATGGCTTGTAGGCCTAGAATGTGTGCAGAAGGATCTCCTAGACGTTCAACATCAGATTGTAGGGGCTCCTTCGGACGAACAGCAAGGTGTCCCCTTCACAGAGGCAGTGATGGCGAATGAGCTCTCGGTGAACTGCCACACCCCAGCTATCACAAAATACGACAGCACCACTAACCCCCAAAAATATCTTTTGCGCTTTGAGAATGCAGCCCTCCTACATCGATATACGAACAGGATTAAATATTATGTCTTCGTCACCACTTTCGTCAGGGCAGTTCAACAGTGGTTCAATCAATTGCCTGCAGGGGCAATAGGAAACTTCTAGGAGTTTCGATCTCTTTTTCTGCACCAGTTCGCAAGTAGCAGAAAGCTTCAGAAGAATGAATTAAGTCTCTTTGGTCATTCTTACTCTCTTCAAAGCGGGTAACCGGGTCAGGGGCTTCATGTGGTTCTCCACTAGCAGCATGAGGGGCATCCTCCTCTCTTGGCTTTGAGGGTCCTTCATTTGGATGTCACCCACGATAGAATGAATTGCGGCTTCTTGGGCGGACTTTTCATCTCAACCTTAACCTTTCCCAAGATATGGTCCAGGACCTCCTCTAAAAGAGTTACCCACGAATCAATTGAAAGTATGGTGAGGTTACAAAATAATGCACAATTACAAAAGAGAAGAAAGTTACCTAATTCAATGGGGAGAGATTGGGTCACGGGAGCCAAAGAGGTGGGAAAGGGGTCTGAAGCACTATCCACTGCAGCATCAAGATTGAGAAATGAAGGCTCTTCTCTAGATGGGGGATACCCCTAAGCCATAAACTACTCCTTGCAGGCCATGAAACCATATTGTTGGAAGGGCCCAGTTATCTTCGTTACCTCTTGGTGAAAGTCCACAGACTTCTTGTATTCCATGAGGCGGCTAGCCTAGTAAAGATCCAATTATCTTTGGCCCTCCTCAGTATTTGGAAAATCAAGCTTAGCCTGGTAGACCGCTTTCCTAGCCTCCTCAGCTTGAGTAGCCACCTCCTTTTGCATTCTCTTCACGTCTTTCCTGCTTATTGACAGCGCTCTACAACCTCCTTGTTCGCTTCTTTTAATTTAGCGATGTCAATGTTTAAGAGCTCCACCTTGTCCTCCAGCTTTTACCTCTGGGTATCCCCTTGAGGTGCTGGAGGTGTTTCTTAAAGGAATAGGTAAGTAAATTGTTGTTAGTAGGACACATCAAGGAAATCCAACTTTTGGAGTGGTTATCAAATGTGGTGCTAGTGCCCAAACTAAGTAATAAGTGGCGTACGTGTTGACTTTCGAGATGTCAACAAGGCATGCACCAAAGACTTTTACCCTTTACCTCGCATAGACGAGCTGGTGGATTCCACCTCGGGTAATGAATTATTCAGTCTAATGGATATTTCGTAGGGTTACCACCAAATAATGCTTAGACCAAAACAGAGTTAGGTTCAACACATTAGGAGGAACCTATTACTATGTTCTTATGCCTTTTGGACTAAAATATGTAGGTGCTACATATCAACGTTTACTGGACCGCATGTTTCGAGAATAATTAGGACGTAACATGGAAGTATACCTTGATGACATGCTGGTAATGAGTCGACAGATGGACCAACATCTTACTGATCTAGCTGAGACATTCGATACATTGAGAAAATATCACATGAAGCTGAATCCAACCAAGTGCGCATTTCGGGTATGAAGTGGCAAGTTCCTAAGATACATGGATATGGAAAAAGTGATTGAGGTAAGCCCAGAAAAAATTCGAGCTATCCAAGAAATGAAGCCTCATGTTAACCTCAATGAAGTACAGAGACTAGCAGGGCACATAGTGGCTCTTAGAAGATTCATATTCCGGTCAGCAAAACGCAGCTTACCATTCTTCAAAGCTCTAAGGAAAACTAAGAACTTCGTCTAGGATGAAGAGTGCCAGCAGGCGTTCCAAGATCTAAAATCATACTTAACAGAATTACCCCTACTCACCAAGCCGACACCTGGCGAGCCCTTGTATCTCTTCTTCGCAGTTGGTTAGTAGGCATCAAATATGAGGAAAAGGGACACTAAAAGCCCATCTATTATGTAAGCAAGGTATTACATAGGGCTAAAAAAGGGTACCCTGAGGTAGAGAAACTAGCTTTCACTTTAATTGTAATAGCACAAAAGTTACAACCTTAATTTTTATCACATCTTATTTGTGTGCGTATTAACGCCCCATTGCTAGCGACTTTAGGTAAAACTAAAACCTCAGGGAGAATGATTAAGTGGGCTATCGAGCTTAGTGAATAGGATATCTCTTATCAACCTAGGTCAGCCGTAAAAGCCCAAGCATTGGTTGAATTCGTAAATGAGCATGCTCGTGGAAGAGGACTATGAGAAATAGCTATTACAAGTAGATGGCTCTTCCACTTTTGTTGGCAGCGAAGGTCGAGTAGTGCTCACCAGCCCAGAAGGGGACGAACTAGAGTATGCTTTGCGTTTCGACTTCAAAGCCTCAAATAATGAGACCGAATATGAAATCTTCATTGCAGGTATCAAGATGGCCTTGGATGTAGGAGCTAAGAATTTAATCACCTACTCTGATTCCCAACTAGTGACATATCAGGTGGAAGGTAGGTATGTGGTTAAGGAAGAAACAATGAAAGAATACCTCCAGGAGATAGACGACCTTACTAGGCGACTGGAGAACTTTTAGTTCCACCAAATCCTACAAACAGAAAATACCAAGGCTGATTATTTAGCCTAATTTTCCAGGTCCTTGTCGATTGTAACACTCGCACTATCACTGTAAAAACCCTCGTAAAAAACTTTCTTAAAACTGACATAACTATCTTGTAGATTGAAACAGATTGGAGGAAACCCCTCTTGGACTACCTCATAGAAGGTATCATTCCTACTGATGAAATGGAAGCAGCCCGCTAAAAGAATAGGGCAACCAAGTGTGCTCTATTAGAGGGAGTCCTGTATAAGCACAGTTTCTCTCAACTATATCTCTGATGTTTGTCAACAAAAGAAGGTAGGAATATATTGTAGGAAATACGTGAAGGAATTTGTGGATCACATATAGGTGGCATGTCTCTGGCATACAAAACTTTGCGCTCTTGGGCCAGTAGGAAAGCTAGCACCCAACTGGGAAAGGCCTTACAAAATCACCTGCATCATCAAATTTGGGGCGTATGAACCTGAAGATATTGACGGGCAGAAAACTTTCTCGACCATGGCATGCTTGCAATCTCAGGAAGTTTTACTCCTGAAATTCCTTTATTTACAATCGGTTATTGAATGTACTCAAACATTCTTTTCTTAATAGAAACACATCCTACGCCTTCTTTCTCATGGTGTCTATAAGGTGGAATCCCAAATAACACTCATTTTTACCTAAATCACCTTATTGGTTCACGCTTACTTAAGTCGCCTTGCTGGTTCAAGCTTTACTTAAGTCTCCTGTTGGCGCATGCTTTGTTTAGACCACCTTGCTGGTGCGTGCCCTACTTAGTTTTTCTCGCTAACCCAAGCTTACCTTGCAGGAGTAGATTTTATATCCGTCACTTCAACTCCTAACAACCATGTGTCTATAAGTGCAATTGCTTACTACGAAAAATGCTCATCCCTTACATCCCTCAATATTATGGTCTATTTTTTTCCTTTGTCAAATAGGGACAAATAAGTAGGTTATTCATGCAATCCTTATTTATGCTCAACAGAACTTCATCATTCTTTGGCAAGCATACAAACATCTTGTTTAGCAAGAGGTAGAAGAACATATATATCCTTTTCTTGTTATGAAACTGCAGGATGTTTTACTCACATAAGCATGAAATGTTAAATCTACACAAACTAAGAAGGAAGGAGGAAAAGGAAACAAAATCTAGAAAGCAGTAAGAAGTAATCATCCAAGTGAAAGAATTGGTATGGCCTGTGAACGCGACAGAAGCATGAAAATTAAGAAATCTAAAATTGATTTCAAAGGTGTGTTCCTTTTGAAATTCCCAGACATTCGGTGTTTTTCAAAAGCATTATAACAAAGATTTAAATATGTTGGACATGTGGCTAAAGGATGAAAAGGAAAAGTACTAAAATTTAAATGAAAGTTTACCTTTTCGTTTCTTTAGTCGAGCAGCAAGGAGCATTGTTCCCTTTACGTTCTTCCATTCCATTCACTTTGAGAATTCAACGAGGATTCCTCTAAATTATCCAAACCAAAAAATGGAATCAAAGTTCTAATCTATTGCTAAATAGAAAAGAACAAGAAGAAACAATTCCAAACAAACACTATTATTTAATGTTTTTGGATTGTTTAAGTTCTAAACTTGAATCTAATTCAAGATAGAACACAAAGGAGAAGTTTGGAGAGCTTTAGGGACTGCAATTTCCGTCGCTTAGGGTGACAGTGAGAGCAATCATGATGCATTCAAGTTGTTTGGTGTTTTGTATATTACATACAAATTCAATTCCAAATTCAAAACACCAAGTTTGCCCCAAGGCAACCAATACACGCACATTCATATAACCTCCAATCATAATGTATAACCACCCTATAATCCTCATCATGGCTGGTCATATGGTGTGGAGAAGTTGAAACTCCTCCTAACATGCTTCAACCTCTCTCTTATGGGCTTGAACTTCAATTTGTGGACCGGTCTTGATTTAATCAAATTAAATCACATCCAACCAAGATCCATTGGGCATTATATAAGTAATTTTAACCCAACTAAGTTCGATAATTCAATTATTCCAATTAAATGAACCTAAACCCAAACACTAATTAATTAATCCAATCAATCAATTAAGCCAAACCCAACAAATTAATTCAATTAATTTAAAGGTGTTGAGCCCAAGCCCAATTAATTTAATTAATTAAATCTTAAGCTATCCATCAAATGAATTTTCCAATAAATGATTTAATCATTTATGCTCTCTTTGAATTAATTTAATTCAATTGAATTAACTCATTTCTTTTAGAATTAATTTCAAATTAATTCTACTAACTCCATAGTGATTTATGTTTAACTCTTTAGGTTCACCCTCAACTAGACTTGGATTTTGTCCAATTAACCATTAATCGAAAATTCCCATCACCATTGGTGGCTGCCTAGCAGCGGTCCATGGCACTATAGATTAGGTGAATATTGGCGTGGACATTTAGGCTCCCGAGTCCCATATGGGTATGATCCTTCCATCATCTGTCACTCGATCTAAGTCTAATGCATGGAATTGGGTGTTGGTTCTCATCCTGGACTAGACACTGTGCTCAATAACTCAAGATGCGCTTGCTCTATTGGTTGACATAGAAAACCATTCACTACTCAACCAACCGTTGTGGCCACAAACTCTAAGAGCTCGACCATCTCAAAGAGAATAGGAGATTCGACTATCATATACTAACAGGTGATGGATTATATCTTGAAACCCACCGTCCTCACTACATTTTCTAACTGCACTGGGCAAGACTTATAATGACCAAATTCAAGATAGGGTCATCTTTCACCAAATCCAATATACAATCATCATATGCACGTAACTGTCATGGTTCGTGAAGTCCGAGGACTAATCCTGTAATATCAGAGCTGGGAATTCCAATCATACCGATCAAACTCCAAGACTTTCATATGACGATTCCCCCGAATCGATTCAATCAGGTGACAACCTTGTCAACTAACCCAGTAAAATTGTATAGACATCTCAAGCCCGTCGCTAATGAAACACGGCACTCATATAATGAATGCAATACTTAATGCAAATCTCTATGGAACTCTCTGTTAGAATAGGTGATCTGGAAGCCAATTCAATTGGCACACTTGTAATCCATTCTGATAATAACTTGATTCCATGTAATATTATTTAATAAATAAAATGAGTATTTGCCATTGGCATTTCCTTTGTTGTGCTCATTATACATATTTGCATCTCCTTTAGACGTCATAATAAAGCCACAGACCACTTTGACAACAGTGCAATAATTGGACTGCGCATTGCATGATGATCATGAAATCAACTGCCAAGGGTTGGGCCGTGCGGTTGTTCGGGAACTGCTGACGGCTGACAGTCAAAGGCTGGGCCGTTTTTTTTGTCGTTTCTTCCAAAAAAAAAATTGAATTTTTTTATTTTTTCACATTTTATGAAGGATATTAATTTTGCTGATTTACTTTTAGATTAAATTGGATTGTTTTCTAGAATTTAATTACTTTAATTGATCTGGTTTATTTATTTGCATTGGATGCATGAAACTTTATCATCCTTTTAAATTGTAAATTTTAAGCTTGTTGTTTTTTGCATATAATTATATGTCGTGATATTGGATATCACATCTGTTCTTGAGATATTAATTTTTTTATCTAGCATGATTAATTGATATTATGTGCTAGTTGAATGTGATGGATGATCACGGAGCCCTAAACTGCATGTATGTCTTTTAATTTTGTGGGGTGGGCCCGTGTGCCCTTGTTGTTTATTTTTTCTCCTCTCTCTTATTTTGTGCCTTGGAATAATAAGGCCTGCTCTCCTCCCCACTATGTACTCGCCCCGACTTCTGATCGGGATTTCTTATTTCAATTGTAATGAGAATAGCATAAGTTTTAGGTTTTATAATTTCTATGTAAAAGCAAGCCCATAGAGATGAAAGCCCGCGGAGGAAGGAGTTTCAAGGCCCATTTATATGTTGATGGGTAAATCACTATTATAATAGCATAGGGCCACCTTAGATAGTCCTTAGACTCGCTGCAGGCTCAGTGGGTCGTATAGGTTGGGCTCGTGATCATTCAATAAGGATATGCTAGGTTATATTACATGCGATGCGTTTACTTAATGCTTTAAATATTTGATATTTATGCATGCTATTGTGTGATGAGGTCTTGGTCTAAAACTCAATATTAACTCTCACTTGGTTGAACTAAGTTAAATATTAAACCCATAATGGATTTAGATCGAAATAGTTTTGATCCGTCCAAGCCTTCCATCCACAGCAATATGGTGAGGAAGCAACTAATATCCAAGTGTGGTCTCACGAGTCATGGCACATTTGGGATAGAGGAAAGTTCCACCATTGTTGTGAACAAAGGAAGATGTTCACTGTTTTCTTGTCTCACGAGTCGTGGGGGGGCGACGAATGAAATGTGATTTGGTTGATGGATTGGGCCTAACACCAAGTAACATGATTCGCTTGGAGTCGTCGGAATCATGTGAAAAGGTGAGGTAAGAGATCTTGGAAATCTCATGGAATGAGAATGATATTGGATACCACCCATGAGGCTTCTGCCATGTGAATCGTAAAAGTGGGGCATGGCAAATTCGCTTGTGGATCCCAAGCCCACTGGGAAACATTATTCCCGAAATCCCACTTGAGAGTGTTGGCCTTTCGTATAAATAGTGGGAGAGTTAAAGACTAAAGACCAAGTATTTAAGCTTATTCATAATAATACAATCATTTGTTGATTTCTATTTATTTTCTATTTTATAGAAAATGTATAAGAACCCTTTAACCATGATTATGGAGACTAACAAATTCAATAGAATGAACTATAACGACTGGCTATGAAATCTGAGGATTGTCCTAGATTTCGAGAATCAGTGCCATGTCTTGGACAAGGCGCTCTCGATGGCCTTGCCGTAAAGGTCCTTGCTCGAAGAGCATGTCACGTTCGAGAAGTGGCTTGAGGACAACCACAAGGTCCGCGGTATCATATTGGCTTCGATGTCCAATCACATCCAAAAGCAATATGATAGGTTGGATGATGTTCCCTCGATAATGCTCCGCATGAAGGAAGTTTATATGGTTCCTAATAGGCATATTAGATATGCCACCACAAAAGCATTATTGGGGACCAAGATGATCAAAGTATTGTCGTTATAAAGTCACGGGGTTAAGATGTTATCCCTAGTGGAGAAGCTCAAAGACCTTAAGCTGGGCTTTACAATGACACGTACATTGACGTGATCCTTCAGTCACTCCCTCCGTCCTACCACCCGTTTATTATTAACTACAACATGAACGGACTTGAGAAGTCTATTAATGAGTTAATTAATATGCTGGCCAAATACGAGGCGACGACCCACAAGTCCATGCCGGTGGTATTGATAAGAGAGGCTTCAACCTCCAAAGCGAAGGCCAAGAAGGTCGGACGCTGGAAGAGGAAGAAGGGCAAGGGAAAAGCTATCGCAACCACTGCTAGCACTCCTAGCGCCCCTACTGCTTTTGTGGGAATAGGCAAAGGGAAAGGAAAGGTTGGCGGTTCTCTAAGGTCGAAGACAAATACTCCGAATGTCTATGGACCGTTAAATACTCCAACTAGAGGAGGATACTCGTACTTCATAACCTTCACGGATAATCACTCACGGTATGGTTATGTTTACCTAATAAGTTACAAGTCTGAGGCCTTTGGAAGGTTCAAGGTGTACAAAATTGAAGTCAAGAATCAAACTGGCTGTAAAATTACAACCCTTCAGTCAGACTGGAGCGGAGAGTATTTGAGTGGTGAATTAATTGATTACTCAAAAGAGAATAGAATTCTCTCTCAATGGATTCCCCCTGGAACACCACAATAGCATGGCTAAAAGGAGGAATCGAACCCTACTTGGCATAGTTCAATCCATGATGAGTTTTACAGAATTGCCCCCTCCTTCTAGGGTCACGCTCTTGAGACAACGGCCAAATTGTTTAACATGGCGCCATCTAAAGCGGTGCCCCAAATGTCGTATGAGATATGGCATAGCAAGCCTGCGTCCTAGAAGTATTTGAGAGTGTGGGGTAAGCCCGCATACGTCAAGAGGCTAGTGGGAGACAAACTAGATCCAATGTCTAATTTGTGCAGGTTTGTCGGATATCTGAAAGAAACTATGGGATAGTTTATTATCCGTCTGAGCAAAAGGTTTTTGTCTCGAGAAATGCAATTTCTTGAAAAAGGGTTTTCTTGTGAATAGCCGACGCGATGAATTGCTACTTGAGAAAACAATTGAGACACCTCAGCAGAATGATGGAACATCATTTGAACCGATAGTTTCCACTGATAGTCTTCCAGTCCTCCATAGGTTGACCAGGAAATCACGACCGCCTGGTAGGTACGGATTCTTGGGACTAACTAGTCAATTGAAAAATAATCTAAAGACATATGAAGAAGCAATGTTAGACATCGATTCCGATAAGTGGCTTGAGGCCATGAGATCCGAAATGGACTCGATGGGTCCAAATCAAGTTTGGACCCTCGTAGACCCACCTTAACAACTTGTTGGATGCAAATGGGTCTACAAACGTAAGCTTGGAGCTGATGGAGAGGTTACAGCCTTCAAGGCTAGGCTCGTTGCAAAAGGATATACTCACCGACCCCGGGTTGATTTTGAGAAAACTTATTCGCCCGTAGTCATGGCCAAGTCCATTCAGATTCTACTTGCCATAGAAGCATGGTGTGACTATGAGATATGGACATGAAAATGGTCTTTCTCAATGGTTACGTTGAGGAAGAGATCTACATGGATCAGCCGGAGGGTTTCACTTCCATTGGAGAAGCTCCAAAGGTCCATCTATGGCCTCAAACAAGCTTTTCAAAGTTGAAACACGCATTTTGATGAAGTTATACGGGGTTATGATTACATCAAAAATAAATTTGATCCTTGTGTATACAAGAAGATTAGTAGGAGCACGGTTACGTACCTTGTGCTTTATGTAGATGATATCTTGCTCATTAGGAATGATGTCAAGATGCTGGGTGATATTAAAGCATTGTTGTCTATACAATTTTCCATGAAGGATATGGGTGCGGCTTCTTACATCCGTGGCATCAAGATCTATAGGGATAGATCTAGAAGGATGTTAGGTTTGACCCAGTCCTCGTATATTGAAAAAACCTTGAAGAGATTCAAGATGAAAAACTTAAAATGAGGATTTCTTCCAATGAGGCATGGGATTATGATGTCCAAGAAGCAATCTCCCAAGACTGATGAGGAGCTTAAAAGCATGTTGGACATCCCCTATGCTTCAGTCGTAGGAAGCATTCAGTATGTTGTCTAGTGAACCAGGCCTGATATCACGTACGAGTTAAGTGTGACAAGCAAATATCAGGCATGTGCTGGGGAGGCGCATTGAAGCGCGGTCAAGATCATACTTAAGTACCTAAAGAGAACTAAAGATATATTCTTGATTTACAGTGGTGGAGAATTGATACTGGAAGGCTATAAAGACGCTAGATTCCAGTTAGACAATGATGATGCTAAGTCTCAATAAGGTTTTATATTCAAACTAAATGGTGGTGTGGTTGCTTCGAAAAGTTCTAAGCAGGATACCACACCAGATTCCACCACAGAAGCTGAATACATAGCAGCTTCAAAAGCAACCAAGGAAGTGATTTGGATGAAAAACTACATCAAAGAGTTGGGAATGGTACCTAGCATTGCTGAGCCCCTAGTTATCTTCTGCGATAACAATGGGGCAATAGCACAAGAAAGGAACTGAAATCTCATTACTGTTCAAAACACATTCTTAGATGCTACCATCTGCTTAGAGAGATGGTGAGCAGATGTGACATCAGGATGGACTGAGTCAGCTCAGTAGAAAATACAGCGGATCCACTTACCAAGCTGATGTCGCAAATTGCCCATACTCAGCATCTGGATAATATGGGATTTAGTTCGATGGGTGATTGACTTTAGGTCAAATGGGAGATCGTTAGAATAGGTGACCGGAAAGCCAATTAGATTGGCACACTTGTAATCCATTCTGACAATAACTCGATTCCATGTAATATTATTTAGTGAATAAAATGAGTATTCACTATTGGCATTTTGTTTATTGTGCTCATTATATATATTTGCAATTCCTTTAGACATCACAACAAAGCCTAGAAACCACTTTGACAGTCGTGCAACAGTTGTCAAGTTGAAAACCTCGAGATTGGGCATTGAGTGTCCTATGGAGACTTGCATTAAGAGTCGCATTCATTTGATGAGTGTCGCGTTTCATCGGCAACAGACGTGGGATGTTTATGCAGTCTTAGTGGGTCGATTAGCTAGGTATCGAATCGACTGAACTGACTCACGGGAATTGTTATGTGGAAGCCTTGGAAGCTTGGTCTGTATAACTTGAATCTCTGGCTCCGATAATATGGGAATAATCCTTAGACTTGAGGAATCACGGCAGTCACGTGCGTACAATGACTATATCTTAGATTTGTACCAGAGGTGATTGTGTCTCAGAGATGGTCATCATAAGCTTTATCCCGTGCAGTCAAAGCATGTAGCGAGGACAGTGTGTTTCAAGAAGAGGACCCTTCCCCTGTCAATATATGACAGAGGTCTCCTATACACTTGGAGATGCGTCCACACTCTATGAACCTGTGGCCACAGTCATTGGTTGAATAGGAAAAGAGGTTCCTATGTCGAGCAATTTGACATAACGCAATTTCAAGTATTAAGCATAGACGAGCCGACACCCAATTTCATGTCCTAGACTAAGGCTAGGAGACGGTAGACGGAAAGACCATACCCGTATGGACTCGAGAGCCTAAAAGTCCACGTAGATATTCGCCTAGTCTCTAGTGTACCATGGACCATTGCTAGATGGCCACCCATGGTTAGGGATTTCTTGATCAAGATTTGATCGAGATTTATTAATTAAATTAAATTTAATTGATAAAAATATTTAACACTAGCCCAAGTCTAACTAAAAGGTGAACCTAAAGAATCACACACAAATCACTGACAAGGGACGGGGAATTAATTGACAATTAATTATTCGAATGGGTGACCAAAAGCCAATTGGATTAGCGATTTTGAGAACCATTCAAGTAATCTTTATTTAAGCAATGTTGTCCTAATGAATGTGGTAAGATTTCGTCGTTAACATACGTATCTGTTGTGCTTATCAAATTACGTCAAACACTACTTGGACGTCACAACAGATGCCCATAGACCACTTTAACAACCGTGCAACAGTTAGACTGCGCATTGGATGGCAATCATGAAACCAACTATTTAGGGTTGGGTCTGAAATGTTTCAAATCAAGAATCTCGAGACTGGGCATCGAAAGTCCTACTGAGACTTGCATTAAGAGTCGCATTCATTTTATGAGTGTTGTATTTCATCGGCGATAGATGTGGGACGTCTATATGATCTTAATGGGTCAATTGGCTAGGTGTCAAATCGACTGAATTGACTCGCGGGGATCGTTATATGGAAGCCTTGGAGGCTTGGTCGTATGACTTGAGTTTTCGGCTATGATATTATGGGAGTAGTCCTCAGACTTGAGGAATCATGGCAGTCACGTGCATGCGATGACTGGATCTTAGATTTGTGCGAGAGATGATCGTGCCTTAGACATGGTCATCATAAGCTTTGTCTAGTGCAGTCAAAGTATGTAGCGAGGACGGTGAGTTCCAATAAGAGGATCCATCTCAAAACGTGACAGAGGTATCTGCTATTCACTTCGAGATGCGTCTACGCTCTATAAACATGTGGCCTCAGTCATTGGACGAATAGGAAGAAGTGGTTCTTATGTCGAGCAATTTGGCATAACACGATCTAAAGTATTAAGCATAGACGCCTAGTCCGGGATGGAAACCGATGCCCAATTCCATACCCTAGACTAAGGCCGAGAGGCGGTAGATGGAATGACCATACTCGCATGGACTCGGAAGCCTAAAAGTTAGCATGGATATTCGCTTAGTCTCTAGTGTCATGGACCGTTGCTAGATGGCCACCCATGGTGATGGGCTTTCTTGATCAAGGTTTGATCGAGAATTATTAATTAAATTAGATTTAATTAATAATAGTATTGGACACTAGCCAAAATCTAGCTGAAAGGTGAACCTAAAGAGTCACACACAAATCACCGAGAAGGACAAGAAATTAATTGGAATTAATTCCATAAGTAATTGGATTACTTATATGTGAGAGGGATCCATTGGATCGACAAGCCCAAGGATAAATTAATTGGATTAATTTATATTAGGCTTGCCCATATTATTCAATAAGTTCGACTTATTATTTAATAAGAGTTATTGGGTTCATATATTTAATTGGATTAAATATATGATGGACTTAATTAAGTGGATTTTAATTAAATTAAATTTAATTAATAGGATCTTGTATTTTAATTAATTAAAATCGGCCCAAGCCGATTAATTAAGTTGGTGAAAATTATTAGAAAAAGAAAATTATTGACTAACAAATTCACTTTTGGAAAATGTCATGTTAGTCATCCTTTATTTGGAATAAAGAATTTTTTTACCTTATGGATGATTAAAATAAACCTAGACATATTTTAATGCATCCATTCAAGGTATATATGTGTATTAGTTATTTAGAATAACTAATGAATAAATACACAATACACAAAATAATTTCCTCTCCACTATTTCCACCATTCGGCCACCCCCCTCTCTATACATACTTGGTGTGTTTGTCTCCTAATTTTCTTCTAGCAAAGAGAATTGAGGGATTCCAATACCGGTGTGGTGTGGATCCAACTTTAGAGGGCTTCTACATTGAAGCTTTGCGTGAACAGATCAAAACGAATGTGGTTCGAAGTAAATCAAAGAAAGAGGTAATTCTTGATTTACGTTCTAGTACCTCTCATTTTCATTCAACCATTAGCCCCATTTAGTTTTTATTGTCGTTTATTTAATTAACTACATCGAACGCCCGGGAACTCCAAGTGTATACCTATTGGAACTATCATTTTATTGCGATCTTATTTTAATTTACGCACTTTTATTATCGTCGCTTCCGCTTGCGCGTTCCCGGCCGATCCACTCGCATCTTGCGGTGACTTTCATTAATTCCATGAGTAATTGGATTACTTACAAATGGGAGAAATCTTGAATGGAAGAGCCCAAGGATAAATTAATAGGATTGATTTATATTGGGCTTGCCTTTATTACATAATAAATTGGACTTATTAATCAATAAAGACTTATTGGGCTCATGTATTTAATTCGATTAAATATATGATGGGCTTAATTAGGTGAATTTTAATTAAATTGGATTCAATTAAATTAGTTTGGCCTTGTATTTTTGTTCCAATAAAATCGGACAAGCACCCCTTAATTAAACGCATTGGATAATTCTAGAAAATAAAATAATTGACTAGTAATTCTCACTTTTGGAAAGGCTATATTGGTTATTCTTTATTTGGAATAAAGAATATATTGCCTTATGGATAATGAAATGAACCTAGACACATTCTAGTACATCCATACAAGGTGTGTGTATATTTATATATATATTAATTACTTGGAATAACTAATTATTACACGAAAAAAAGATAAATATTCGTACCCTTCTCTCTACACACTTAGTATGTTTTCCCCCTTATTCTCTTCTAGCAAAGGGAGTTAAAGGATCCCTATATTCCAGTGTGGTGTGGATGAGTATTTAGAGAACTTCTAAATTGGAGTCTCACATGAACATATCAACAAAAGGAGGTGCGAAGGAAATCAAACAAGAGGTAGTCCTTGATTTACGTTTCTTGCGCTCCTCAATTTTAATTTCACCATAAACCTTGATTTAGTTTTTATTGTTTATTTTCTTAACTTCATTGAACGTTCGGGTACTCCAACAGTACACCAGTTGGAATCATGATATTATTATATTTATTTTTTATGAATTTTAGTTACCAGTTTCGCTTGCGCATTCTCGAGCCAATCACTCGCTCGCTCCTTTCATTGTCGATGTCCAGTCTCGAGGTTCTCGACTTGGAACATTTCAGACCAACCCTAAGAAGTTGGTCTCTTAATTGTCATCCAATGCACATCCCAACTACATAGATTATCTAATTGGTCTATGGGCATTTGTTGTGACGTTAAAATACCGTTCAACGTTAACAGTAAACACAACAAACACATAATGCCACAGATGAATGCTTACTACATTCATCAATTAATATTATATTAATAAAGACTGCTAAATAGTTTCCGAAACTGTTAATTCAATTGGCTTATGGTCACCTATTCTAACACCAAGGCCCACAAGCGGGCATTTCCAAAAAAACCTCACACAGAAGGGAAGTATATTGTTTATGTCAAACACATAAAACATATTTATTTGTTAGCTGGAGGAGGGACAGTATCATCATCACCAGCAGGATGGACCACTTTCAATGGAACAATATCCTCCACCATGGGGTCTTCTGGATCTATTGGAGCCTCATCCTCTCGAGGGATATGAAGTAGGTTCTAAAGCAGTCCAAGGGTATTCTTCATCAGGTTCAGGTGCATCTGCAAGACCCGTGTGAATATCTAGGAAACCAGTAGAGTAGTCAATGGTAGGTAGCCAGCATCTGCAAATTAGGAAGCACAAGTCCGGTATCCATGAAAATAGTACTTCAAAGCACTATTTGTGAGGAGAAGCTGAAATTCCTCAGACTTCTTGAACTCTGCCATCTGGCTGACCCATAACTCCTTAAACCTTTGTTTCTCCTCCTTGATAGAAGGATAATCCTGCATTTTTAAGGCTGCTTGCTCCAAGTAATAATGAAGACTCGATATCTCAAACTTTAGATAGGATATACTGGTTTTCATGCTTGCGCTTTTTTTCATGCATTTCTTTCTCCATTTCTTCCACTTTCTTCTGGGCCTCCTCGGCAGTAAATCCTCCTTGCTCCAACAGATCCCCAACCAGCAAGGCGGTCTACAAATAGGTTAGGTAGACCCATCAGGTTAACATATGCTAAAATTAAAACTTTTTCTCCCTTGATTCTTTACCTTGCTAACATAAGAATAAGAAGCCAAGAAGTTCATGGGTTGATCATGAAGTAAAGCCTCCAGGACAATCCTGTCTGGGGGAGCAAGGAGCCCCTTTATGAAATTAGATGCTGAACTGACCTCACTTTCCTCTTTTAAGAGGCAAAACAATCTCGTTAAATTTAAGTTTCTATCTCTTGATTTGCACGTCTACTGGACGGGGAGTGCTAACGCGGGCTGAAGGTCTGGGAATCAGAGGAGCAAAGGAGCCAGTGGAAGCCTTGGCCTTCTTAGCAGAGGGTGAGATTAGATTTGCTTGGCGCTTTCCTTTAGGATCACCAATAAATCGCTAGGGTAGAAGAGGGGCTTTTGGCATAAGAGCGTTTGGATGACTAGCCGTCCCTAGAATTTTTCCTTGCCGAGAGCCTTGTCTTGCAATAGTTTGTTAAACATGTTGACTGCATCAAATTACAAGTACGTCAGTTTTGTTGGAATAGGTGACCAGAAAGTCAATTGGATTGGCAGTTTTTGGAACTATTCGAGCGATCTTTATTCAAGTAATATTATTCCAATGAGTATGGTAAGTATTCATCTTTGGTATATGTGTCTGTTGTGCTTACCAACTACGTTAAAGCGACATATGCTCACATACCATTTAGATAACCCATGTACTTGGGTTGCGCATTGGATGGTGGCTGTAAAACCAACTTTCGAGGGTTGATCTGAAATGTTCCAGATCGAGGACCTCGAGACTAGGCATCGAGAGTCTTATTGAGACTTGCACTGAGTATTGCATTCATTGGATGAGTGTTGTGTTTTATCGATGACAGACATTGGACGTATATGGAATTTCAGTGGATTAGTTGACAAGGTAGTCAACGACTGAACTAACTCGTGGAGATCGTCATGTAAAAGCCTTGGAGGCTTGATCGGTATAACTTGAGTCCTCGGCTCCAAGTACATGAGTAATCCTCAGCTTGAGGAATCATGACAGTTACGTGCACACGAAGACTGTATCTTGGATCTATGAGAGAGATGATTGTGTCACAGATATGATCATTGTAAATCTTATCCAGTGCAGTCAGAATGTGTAGCAAGGATAACGGGTTCCAAGAAGAGGATTCATCCCCTATCAATGTATGACAAAGGTATCTCCTATGCACTTGGAGGAGTGTTCATGCCTTATGAACTTGTGGCCAAATTGATTGATTAAATAGAAAAAAGAGGTTCATATGTCGAGCAATTAAGCGTAACGTAGTCTCAAGTATAAAAATTGACTATACCCATATGGACTCGAGAGCTTAAATGTTCACTCGGATACTCACCTAGTCTCTAGTGCCATATAACCGTTGCTAGGCAGCCATCCATGGTAGCGGGCTTTCTTGACCAATGGTTGATCAAGCATGTTAATTAGATTGAATTCAATTAATCGGTAGTGTTGGACACTAGTCCAAATCTAGCTAAAAGGTGAACCTAAAGAGTCACACACAAATCACCAAGGAAGAACATGGAATTAGTTCTGGAATGTGTATGTAAATAATTGGATTATATTTACACGTGGGGTGATCCATTGGATGGATAGCCCAAGATTAAATTAATTAAATTAGTTTAATTGGGTTCATTTTAATTGATTAATAAATTATATTTATGAATTAATTAAGATATTTTGGGCTTATGCACTTAATTGCATGAAATACGTGTTGGGCTCAATTTAATTGAATTTTTATTAAATTAGATTTAATTAAAATTTATTGGCCCTTGAATTCCCTTGAATTTATTTTACATAAATTCAGCACACTAGCCAATTGATGGAAGGAGAGTTGACCAAAAAATTGCACTTTTGAAAAGTGCAAGCTTGGCCATAATTAGAACCCTCTCTATATAGCATGATTGGATCATACCATATAGATGGAGGAGTTACCTTATGAATGAGTGGGATGTATCTAGACGCATATCCACTTATCTAAACAAGGTATATATATATATATACTGTGCATAATTATTTAGAAAATAATTACACAATACACAACAACACATAGTGAGTGGTGTAGAGAACACACACTCATTTCCTCTCCTCTCTTCAATTCGGCCGCCCCCCATTTCCTCTTTTGGTGAGAGTTTGGCTTTGATCTCTTCTAGAAAAAGGATTAAGGTCTTGTTCATTCCAGTATGATGTAGACTTTGCTTTAGAGGATTCCTACATTGGGATCTTGAAGTGAACAATTCTCGGCTAAAAACTTGAATCGAAAGAGGTATTCTCGTTTTAAGTTTACGCATCTCTTTATTTTTAGAACCATAGCCTCGTATGAATATTTTATTCTCTTTTTCATACAGCATCAAATGCCCAGGAAGACCAAGGGGACACCCCTTGGTATGATCAGTTTACGTTTAATTTTATTTTTTCTCTCTCACTTCTGCTAACGCGTTCCCTGGCCGATTGGCTTGTTCCCTTCAAGCTTAATTACATATACATGTATAAAGAAATATATAGAATTACAAAATCAGAATGCATGAAGAGGGTATACCAGCCATTGTATCAAAGACAACTTCTTTAGTGTGACGTCCGTAGAATTTTGTACATAATTGGGAGACTAATTGGTAATTATTAGGAATTTAAATTTAATTAATAAATAAATTATATATTGAATTTGGGATATAATAAAACTTGAATGGGTTAAATTAGAGTTTGTTATAATATTTTAAAGCAAATCATATTAATTAAGAAATTTAAAAGGACGTAATGGGTATTTTGAAAAAGGTCTAATTAAATAAATAAAATAATAATAATATCATATATATATATAACATATATTACTAAATAATATATATATATATGTAAATGATTTATATATATTAGTAAATAATATATCTACTTATATATATGTGTCAGAGAGAAAGAGACAAGAAAAGAAAAAAAAAGAGTAATGAATTGGGGGGAGGGGTGGGCCTTACCCACCGCCCTAATCCCCATAAATATACATACTTAATGAATTGAGGGGTGGGCCTTACCCACCGCCCTAATCCCCATAAATATACATACTTATATATATGTTTATATGTACAAAGCATCAACACAACTGCAATTTCCTTTCTTCTTCGGTTGGCGCGTGGGAGGTAAGAATTGTAATTTTAATTCTTAGTAATTTATATAATTATATTATTTAATTAGTCTTTTTATTAAATATAGTTTATATTGAGCGGTGAACTATTTAATCGGAGTATTTTATGATTTTGGCCATTTAAATTAGTGTCGTATTAAATATCACATTTGCTATAAAAATGATATAGTTGAGTAATGAAAATATTAGATTTGTTAGATTTAATTATTATTATAGCTAATTTACACAATTCCATCGGAATGATTAACTAAATTTGTAATTCTATGTATTGTTGCTTAATTAAATTGTATAGCAACGACAAATTGACAGAAAATTTATAGAAATGTTTCGAAAAGTTATATTTAAAAAATATTATGTTATGAAAGAGAGAAAATGAGGTTTCAGTGGTAATGTAATTTACGAATGTTGTTAAAAACGACAGTTATAAATATATAAGGGGTTTGATTAAGTGAATTGGGAAATTAAATATATTGATTATACATATAACATTCTATTATAGGACGTAACGACAAAGTAGAGGGTTAAGCAGTCCCTTGCGAACCGAAGCATTTTGGGATATAAGGTAAGTATAGCTAATTGGATTTATATATATCTATATGTGTAGTATTGTATATATTATATATATTGGTTTCTTGGATGCGAACGTGGACTTGGCTTTATATTATTATGTGTGGCTTTCGTATATTGATTGTTTATATTATTAGTTGTGGATTATTTGTTAGATTACCATAATATTGGTGAAATTGTTACTATGTGATATGTGATGGTAATATAGAGATATGCGGGATATGATTATGTGATAATCATATAATTGATTGTTGATGAAATCAAATTGGGAGTTGTTATTGAGAAAGTGATTATTATCAAGAATAGAATGACGATTGTGAGTTGGAATAAAAGATGATGATTACCTAATTGGGAACACAGTCAATGGTTCATGAAAATGTGATTGATGATAATGTGATTGATATTGAGATATGAAAAATATATGATTTAAGCCAGGTACCATGGCGCGTAGGGTACCGGGGTATTTCGGGGCAGCAGGGAATATCCTGTACTGTTAGCTACACACTGGGGTGGTGTGGGGGTACCATGTTTGTTGTGATGTCAAATGTGCTATATTGCTACACAGTTGGAGTAAAAGAGTGTGGGGATATCACACAACGGGTATCCTGTGCTGTATATGATACGATGATGGCTGGCGGAACCATTGACTGATGTACTCCAGCTAGAGTAAGTGGGGCCCTTAACTAATAAATGATAACGAATGAACATTATGTCGTGGATTGATTTACAGTTGTGAGTATGTATTACTACTTATATCTAATGTTGTTGTATGACGATTGACTATTGTCGGTGTGACTGCATGTACGTGAATCTTTGTCTGTGTATATATATATAGACTGATCAGCTATACTTATTGAGTAGGCAGTTTATTTCTTGCCACGTACTTTTCAGGGAATAGGTCAAACTGACTAGCTACATTGGACTTTGAGTTGTGCTGTCGTTCTTATTAGGTGGGTCAGCCGTGACATCTGAAGCCAAAGTTTTTGATTGTTGGGTTGTTAAAATATTCTGGTCTTTTATCGAGATTTATGTTTAAAGTTGTGGTATGATTTTCCTTGAGGTTATGTACATGAGAACATGTAGTGAGGGTAAATATAACTTTTGGAGGTATCTATTATCTTTTGCGGTATATATATTATTAATAAATTAAAATTTATTTTACGAGTTGAAAGAGCATTACTTATAGAATGAGTTCTGATTAAAGAAAGGATGAAATAGTAATAATTAGATGTAGCGAGTAGGGGGTGCTACATTTAGGACTCGGCCCATAGCAGAAAAGAAGGGTTGGGTGTACTAGCTCTCGAGGATCATACTGAAAAGCATTCAATAGCTCTAATAAAAGTTTGAAAAGGAGCAGGATGGTTACGAGTTGAATATCTAGGCAGGTCTAGAGTGATAGAAATCCAAGATGTGGGGAGGCATCAGGGAGTAGAGGATGACACAAAGAATTAATGGCGTTTCCACTCATTAACAGAAGTATTAGAAGGGAAAATTGGGCATCCCCTCGACAAGTAAAATTGACCCGAACTCACTTTCTTCAACATAAAAAGGAATGAAACTGTGCAGCAGTGGGGGTTCTCCTAAATTTCTTACCAAGAGATAAAAACCAACTATTATACTAATGGTTCTAGGTGGAAATTGATTTAGAGGCACTTTGAGTAAGGTGGACACTTCAGCAAAAAGAGAACGAATTGGGTTATTGATACTTCTATCCATTATAGATAAATGTAAATTTGAATCAATTCATTCGTTAAAAGTTGCTTTTATTACTACTTTAATAGTTCCTATGTGGATCCATTTCATAGTAACGACTACTTCTTCTCTAAGCTTACTTAATTTTTTAAGAATTTTTTATTTAGGAATTAGTTGCATTTTCATCACATTACCAGTAAGTTCCATAGGTATAGCAAACTCACCTGAACTTACTTTGTAGATTATGTGATATTTCCTTTAGTTCAGTCTTATCTGGTTCAAGACTTTTTCAATTCCTCCAATCCTAAATCTATTGTATGCCTGAGGTTGGAATCTTGTCTCATGATTTTTTCAAGCGTTTTATTTGACACTGTCATCCTGAAAAAGAATCCTGACAGGCTTTCGGAAGTTTGAAACCTATCTCTCTTGTTGTAATTATTCTGACTCAGAGATAAAAACCATAGAGATAAAAACCAACTATTATACTAATGGTTCTAGGGGAAAATTAATTTAGAGGCACTCTGAGTAAGGTGGACACTTCAGCAAAAAGAGAACGAATTGGAAATCACAGACCAGTTTCTAGTTGGTCTACATAGAAGCTCACGAAGCCCTTTGGGGGCAAGTGGGAGTGTTCAGCAGAAGAAGGGATCTTAATAAAAAAAATCGTCAGGTATCCTAAATCGAGACCTAAGATCACCTACATCCTCCTCCTTCACACAAGAACGGTAAACCTTATAAGATTCAATACCAAAAGCTACCAACATGTCCTTCATCTTTCTCTCGGATTCCTCCCTAGAAATTCTCCTCTTGCTAGTCACTTGCTCTTCACCCTTGCCCATTTGGAGGCCAGAGTGAGAGGTTGTAGAGAGGGCTGCTAAATCGATCATAAAGTCCTTTATCGCTCGCTCGTCTACACCCTTGTTGGACATGATTAGAAAATCCAAAGGAGAAAAGGAGACTTACCTGGAGATGAAGACACTACAAGATGATAACGGGAGAAAAGACGAGAGACTACGAAATCAAGGGGTTAGAGATTGCTCTAGCCTCAGACACGAGGAAAAAGGGGGAAAGAAAGTTTTTTTTTTTACCTTAGAATATGAATGGTAAAGGTAAAGACAAAGGAAAAATTCCTTATATATGATCTATAATGAATAGTCCTTCTCTTTGAGGACTCAAGCAGACTGTTGTTTCTCCCGCTAACTGCTCAAGTTTTCAGGAAAAACTCAAAAATAAGACTCTTCTCCTTTTTTGTAATCATTACCATTAATGATTATTTGTTCTCTTTAGGTGTAAATTTAAAATTCAAATCACATCTCTATAAGAAAAGGAGGGAATTAGATAAACTTTATTCCCCTTGCCGATAAGCAGGAAATATATATATTTTTGTAGGACAGTCGTATACTCCAACAGTCCAACTCTCCTAGAGTGGGGGGCAGTGATGATGCCACCTAAAGTTATTGGGTCAAGACCACAAGCTAGGCATACCTGTAGCACCCCCCTCAGGTCGGGCCAGTATGCTGTTTCTCCTTTCTGTCAGCTAGAGTACGAATCTTATTTTGTTTGTATAAAGAGAACGTAGGAATGGAGATTAACTGTGGTGGACTACTCGAGGTGTTTGATTTGTATATATGATGTTGTGGGTTGGTTATGTTGTTATGACGTTGGGGTTACGTATTCATATGGATTAAATTATTATGTGCATTTAATTTATAAACACAGGGATTGCTATAAGTATGACGTTTAGGGTAGATATAGCCCTTGTAGCGAAGGGGGGGGTGCTACAATACCGCCCAGCTAGCTCATCAGCAAGAGGAATAAGGGCTCACCAGCAGGACGGATAAAGCCCACTAGTAGCATGGATAAAGCCTATCAACCGGGGAAGAAAGGCCCATAGGCTTACCTGCTATTTTACTGAACTAACAGGCCTAAGAAATAAGTTTATTTCAGTCGAGCACATCATCATATAGCTAGGAGGACATGTCATATAGCTTTCCACATATTTGTACATGTCACCCTTAATATCAGCAGGTGGTTCCAACTAAATCGATGGCTGATGAGCTGAAAAATCTATGAATAATCGATCCCTGGATTTTTAGGAAAATTTGGCAGGATTTTGTCCAGCTGGTATATCTCAGTCAATATTTATCCAAAATGTAAACGGATTTTTTTGGATGATAGCCAACTTGAAAAGCTTTCTAATGCTGTACGGATAATTGACCCTGGATCCAACTCTTTACATGCCTATAAATAAGAGACTTTATGCAGGCATTTGGTAACATCTCTCTTATTCTCAAGCTCTCACTTCCTTGCATTATTCTTTCTCGGATTTTAATATATTCCGAACTTATAATTTGCACTCCACATGAATACTCATTATCATTAATCATATTTCACAATTATTCTCACTTGAATTCAAATTTTTTCTTTTTATTTCTTCATAAATCGTTACTAACTTAACCATCAGAGTGCTAACCTCTGTTTTGCAAGGCTAACCCTTATGGTGTGGCCAAACCTATAGTACCCATCAACATATAAAAAAAGACATGATTTGACAACGAACAATAATTTTTTACTTTCTAAAACACAACATTAAATATACAAGAATATATATACATATATATAAAAGAGACATAATTTAATAATTAATAATATGTTTTGTTTCTCAAAATACAACATCAAATATACAATATTTATTGCAAATTATTTTAAACTATTTATTTATCTCTATTTTTCTTTCTCTAATTCAAACACAACGATACTTTTATAATTCTACTGGGTCAACCTACACAAGCCCGGACCAAATGATCACGGGCCAAGTTGATCTCGAGTATCGTTCGGGATCAACCCGACCCGACCTGAGCCGATACACAACTTAAAACTCCAACCAGAACAGAAAGAAAACATCCAGAAGTGGGGCTGGATCTGGTAAATCAATGTCACACTCACATGGGCATAGTGACCAGTCATTATCCTGACAACCTTAATTTAAAAGTCAAACTCCCAAAACCCACTCCTAAATATCCAGCTATCTGGATTTGCTCCAAACACGTGTCGGCCTTACAGATAATTTATTATTATTAATCACAAAACAATAATTAATAATTAGTTTGAATTAATCTTGGATAAAGCTATAATTTTCTCAAATTCAAATTTGAACTCGGTTCCTTCAACTCTTTCTTTTTTCCTATCTGGTTGGCTTTTTTTAAGGGATAAAAATTAAACTTACACTCTTTTTGCCTAATTACAGAAATCATCATTTATAGTAAAAAATATAAATAATTTATGTAAGTTTTTAAAGATATAAGTGATTTGTATAAATAATGTTGAAAATTTTAAAGCTATATGTTTTTTTTTTCAAAGGATAGAAAGTTAGATATAATTATCCCTTATTTTAATTATAATAATGGGAAAAAATCAAAGACTTGTTTAGTTGTTATGAATAGAAAATTAATTATAATTTGAATTCAATTACCCAAGATATCTCGATTTGTTTGCACAAACACGAACAATTAATATATTTTTACTAAAAAAAATGAATTATTTCGAAGGATGCAATTTAAATATCACGGTAATTAATATTTTTTATCATGATTAAATAAATTAATGTGAAATTTGACTATAATTAATTAAAAGAAATAAAAATTGAAAATGAAACCAAAGGAAGCACCGACTTCTAGGGGGTTTACTGCAATTTTATCCATAGTTTAGGTACTCTCAAAAAATTTCCTGTCAATTTAAATATGAATTTTCATCTATATTTGTTTCAAATTTATTTCACATGCATATATATAGGTATATATCATTTTTTGAATAAATTTTGCTATAATATTTTATTTGTGAATTAAAAAATGTTTTCTATTTTAATTATAATACTGAGATTGTTAATTTTTCACCTACTACTAGTCTAAATAATAATAAAAAATATATATTAGAGAATATTTTCTTTTATGGTAAATTACAATAGATTTTTTCTAAATCTTTTTACAATTATAAATATTTTATATTATTTAAAAAAATACAAATGTTCTCTTAAGATTAATTGATGTCTAACAGAAACCTTCTATAAAGGGCTGTCACGGGGGTATGAAATGACCATTAATTTCATAGAAGTATTTATAATTTTTCAACAATAAAAGATATATATATATATAATTATGACAAATTTCAAAAAAGTATGTTATAACTTATCCTTTCCTTTAATACAATAGGGGTGGAGAGATTGAGTTTTAACTCATTTTCTTTTTATTGAGAAAAGGTGATATAAATTCAATCAAAATATTGATACAAAAAATTGCAAGCAACCCCTTACGATATTGCAAATGAGCAAATTACTCTCTTATAAAAAGTATATAGCAATATTACATCTTTATATTTTAAAGTACAGGGATGTTTTAAAGTGAAGCAATTTTACCTCTTTAGACAGTGATGTAAATTGTTTTATTTTTAAAAAAATACAAGGGGTACATTGCTATTATTTTTCTATAAAAAAATAATTACTCATTTATAATATCCTATCGAAATAAATTGCATTAAACCCAATATTGATATCGTATATTAGAGAAAATGAGTATTTTGTTAGAGAAAATCTTTTAAGATAAGGTAGTAACATAATTTTCTTTTACGCCAAAATTCAAATTTCAAAAAGAGTATTAAAGCTAGACCAAAGACTTGGCCTTCAAAAAAAAGTAAAACAGCAGCAGCCAACAAACAACCCGTACTCTAGAGAGAGAGAGAGAGAAGAGGATGGAGAGAGCGACACCTGTTCGGAAGCCTCACACTTCCACTCCAGATCTGCTGACTTGGTCGGAGGCTCCGCCGCCGGAATCTTCCTCCTCCGCCGGTGCTTCTCGACCCGCGGCCCGCTCTAACCAGGTACCTCCGATATTACGTCATTTTCCGGCGACCTGCATCACACATTTAACATCGCGTCATTGCTTCTCATTTTGGAGTATTATTTTATTTTTTATTGTTTTTTGAGTAGCCGTCGTATGGAATTGGTAAGGTGCTGTTTGGAGGTCAGATTACTGATGAGGAAGCTGAGAGCCTTAATAAAAGGTATTTTACCAATTACTCTTTTTTAAGGTCTCCTCTATAGCTCTGCTTTCTTCTCCCTTTTTCTTCAACCCCAACTCCCCCCGCCCCCACCCCGCCCCCCTCTTGTGTTGTATATGTCTATTAGAATATGTTTGTTCTTACCTGTAAGAATTAGAGGGTGCTTGTGTGAAATTATAAGTTATTTAAAATATCTTAAGTGATATTGTAAGTGTGGTAGGTAATTTTTTTTTAGAAAAAGGGTCAAAATCTTAACAAATCATTTTGATATATCAATTGACAATTTGTTATTATTAATAATTAATATTAAAATGCTTCAATGGGCTGCCTTGGTTTTGTGCTATTACAACTTATAAAAAATTGATTGCCCTTAAACAGGAAAATTCTTATTTAGATTTAAAATCGAATTAATCCCCCATTAAGTGCAATAACACTTGTTATGTTACTAATGACTCTTATTAAACTGTACACGAAATCACACAATAAATGCATTTCACGTTGGTCCATAATGTTGAATGAACATGTATTTTACTATTAAATGTTTTAAACTATCTGCGGAAGTTCAGGTAGCCAATCCATTGGTGACAAAACGTTTTTGTGTTCGGAACTTGGACAGGTTTCAGAAACATCATGTGTCAATTGTGCATGGCAAATGTCTGAACGCGAATTCTTAAACGATCTTGGCATATGACATTAGTGTCTGAGTAGAAATGTGTGTATTCATTACTTTCAGGAAGCCTTGCTCAGGCTATAAATTAAAGGAGATGACTGGAAGCAAAATATTCACAGCCGACAGTGGATATGATTCAACAGAATCTGGAACTTTTGACGGTAACTCTAATACCCGAACATCTGTCCGTATCGTCCAGGTATCCATCTATATTTCCACCAGAGAATCGATAGATATTAGCATGTCTAAAGGCATCAGTAATCTAAATTTGCTTGAACTTTTTGTTATTTTCATCTCGTTTTACTACTAGCAAGCTGCGAATGGGATAAGCCAGATCTCCTTCAGCACTGAAGAGAAAATTTCCCTCAAGAAACCGACCACTCTACCTGAGGTAGCGAAACAACGTGAACTGAGTGGAACGTTGGAGAGTGACTCTGAAAGCAGAGCAAAGAAGCAGCTTTCAGATGCTAAAAGTAAGGAACTCAGCGGCAGTGACATATTCGGCCCTCCTCCTGAAATCCCTCCTCGATCGTCGGCTGCTGCACGCACAATGGGAATGAGAGAAAACAAAGATCTGGGCGAGCCTGCACCACGATGTGTACGCACTTCTGTCAAAGTTTCTAATGTGAGTTTAACTTCTTTAGCAGCTGGCCCCCTCTCTTTCCCCTATCTTTCTTTCTTTCCTTTTTCTCGTGATGGTTTAGTTTTATGTGAATAGAAGTGCATGGAAATAATTATTGTTTGGCATGTCTATAAGCACCATAAAATTTGCAATCTCGTAAAAGATTTGAACGATAAGCCTGCATTGCATGAGGAACTTTAAACTGTCTTAGGCTACATTTGGATGAAAAGATTTGAATTTGACAGAAAAGCTTATGGAAAACATTTCTAATGATTCCATAATAAATGAACCTGAAATCTGTCATAATTTCATAATATCAAGCAAAATGAGAGTTAAAGAGTTTGAAGTCCTTTCTAATATGAAATACCCGAACAAATCCAAGGATTTGTTATTTGGGATTTCAAATCCATCATTGCAAACATAATGCTAGTTTCCATGATCTTCGTATTCTAGTTCGACGTAAATTGTGTTATTTTCTGTTGTTATTGCTTATCATGTAAACTTGCAATTGTCTTCTTAGTCCCCAATTTTTCTTTAAGAAGGAATGTTTTTGTTCATCTTAGCTGTCCACAGGTTTACAAAGAAAACTGTTTCTATTGCTCTCTTTCAACAAAAAACGAGAAGCTTTTCGACTGTGGCGTGGAAACATTGTTGGATGCTTAGTTTTACATGAATAGTCCTTTAGGTTTAAAAGAGATATGTCACTCCATTCCTGTCAAGCCGTTATGTATTTTTTCAACTAATGTCGCTGTGCTTGACAACTATTTCTACTATCTATGGCTTCTAATCTATACTTATGAGAGATATTAAATATCGGGAAAAATGCAAGCAACCCCTTTGTTATATCTCAAATGAGCAAATTACCCCCTTATGAAAAAATAAATAGCGATTTATCTCCCTGTATTTTTTAAAATACAACAATTTACCCCCTATATTTTTTAAATGAAGCAATATACCTCCCTGTATAAGGAGGTAAATTGCTTCTTTTTAAAAAGTATAGGGGGGTAAATTGCTATATATTTTTATATGAGAGTAATATGCTCATTTTCAATATCACAGGAGGGTAAATTGCTATTCACCCATTAATTATCATATGATCCTCCTTTCCAACGGTGAAAGTACTTTCTTTTAGGGAAAAATCCAGAGACCTCCCCTGTGATAATGGAAATGTTCAAAAAACCCTTTGTGAAAATTAAATTATCAATTACCTTCCTTGTGATATAAAATAATGTTCAAAAGACCCCCTCCACATAGAAATTGGACCACACGTGTTTTGACTGCGGATGGGCTATGAATACCTATGGTCCCAAAGTTTTCCAGAATTTTAGCAGTATTTGGTCTTTTAATCATATCTTCTTGCTTATCTTTAATAATCAACCCCTAATACACAGAATTATGCCCAACATGCTTCTGAAATAAATTAAGCCTTCATAAATTAATATCTTTTTTT
This sequence comes from Sesamum indicum, assembly GCF_000512975.1. Taxonomy (NCBI): domain Eukaryota; kingdom Viridiplantae; phylum Streptophyta; class Magnoliopsida; order Lamiales; family Pedaliaceae; genus Sesamum; species Sesamum indicum. The sequence continues at coordinate 9,995,568 of NC_026153.1, forward strand.
CGACCGCCTTGTTATCGGGTATTTCAAGTTCTCGGTTTTACAGACTTCCTCCAACCACACTACCGCAGCAAATGGTTCGCAGATACTTGGCTCCTTCAGCAACAAATGGCACAACTCTATTTTGTTTCCTACCTTAGGGCGTAGAAGACATTCCGATACAGGGACTTAATATAATTTTGGATTACAAATTGAACAGAAGCCTTTTATTGAAGAAATATAGAGAATATTACATAGATATTATTCCTCCGTTGGAGGAGACAACTGTTTAGCCTTTAATATTATAGAGGACTCGACTTATTGGGGAAACCTCCATAAATTGAAAGATTAAAATACTACAAATGATTGAAAAGACTCAGAATTCTAATGCTTTGAAGAGTTGGAGAAGTTTTCTAATAATCCCCATCTGCTTCATTGCACCCTTATTTATAGGCGTCCGTGAACTTCAAATTCGAACTTCAAACTTATTTTTTGATGATGTCATTGTATTCGTCATCCTCTTGTCTCTTTCGAATCACGTCACTGCATTCGTCATTGCTTCGTTCTTTCCAGTTGTTGGTCATAATGGCTTGCTGGTCATGTGATTTCCAGCTGTCTTTCCTCTTTGCTGACTGTTGGCTTTCGTCGTTTTCTGCCGACAGTCTTATCCTTGATCTTTTACATTCTTTAATTTTTACTTCTTTTTGTAAAAGTTTTTCTTTCTCCCTTGTCTTGGTCTAGTTCGGGTTTATTTTACGTAGCTTGAATTTTTTTCACGAACAGGGGCTTTTCTTGTTTTTCACAGTAAGAGCATAAATGGTTATGACATTGCCCAACATGCAACATATTGCATGTCTTCATTCTTGTTGCTTCGGTCGCTGGCAGCTTATTCTCCCAAATTAACATCCTCTTCTTTTCAAATAAGCTTTCTATGAACTCGGTACTTTTTTCGGCCATGGAATTTAACAGGAACGATCCATTCACTTTGTTGGAGAAAATTGTGAACAGATACTTGACTTTGTCCATCTCCATGAGACAAACCCATAATCCCCGAGCTCTTTTGGTAGAGATACTGTCTTCATTAATGGCTGGTACCATGGGAGCTTCTCCTGAGGCAGCTTTTGATTTTGCCATCATGATTGACCTCTGCAGCTTCATGAAATGAAAGGAGCAACTGATATGAAATTTATTTTTAGAACATCGTCTCTCTTTAATTGAGGATTGTTTTCCCACAAATTAAAGACCGCCCCCACTAATCTATTTCAAAAGTTTTGAGATTTCTGGGAAACTCAGTGACATAGTATGAACTAAAGTTAGAGCTCCAAAATACCATTCTCGGACATCTTCTAGTTTCGACCCTTCTAACATCCAAACCCTATTATATTTGCCGGATGTTTATATAATGGTCTTGCTTAGGTTCACTCCTTTGCGAGAAATTAATTTTTTTTCACATGCGTTGATAGTCTTGCCAAGCAGAAGAAGATATCAATTCGTTAGTATTAATCTTAGAAGTGCCGGTCATTGGCCTAAAGCTAATCTCTTCATCTTTAACCCCCGAGGTGCTGGGTTGACTTGAACCTACAGGAGCTTGCACTTCCTATGTTCAATTGTTGTTGTTTCACCAGAGTCTGGTGATGCTCTTGTGCAATCGGTACTCGAATTCGACGCTACAGATCTAGAACCCTGTACTCTAAAGGCATGCCTCAACTTTATGAGTCATCCCCAAAGGTGATGCTTTCTGAATTGATTCTCGTAAATCCTTCCATAGCGAGGTGGATGCTAATAAGAAACTCCTTATTGTGACCTGGACTGTGTCTAGATCAGCTATTTGAATTTGTCCGCCAACTTGGGCATTCACTGCTAGCTGTCCGAAGTTTCTGTCAAGCTCCTTCAGGTTTTCCCGAAGGTGCCTGGGTCTCAACATGATAGAGTTTGCTTCAGATGCCTCCATCTCTCGTCAGAAAATCTGCAAGAACATTTTCATGAGATTTTTAAAGACAATATTATAACAATAATATTAGCATTCAGCTTGCATTTGATAATACGAGTTTTTTTTATCTTTGATTCTAATTTATTTTTTAAGAAAGCCTTAATATTAGTATTATCAATCTTTAAAGTAAATTCTTTAGCAAGTAAAAATAAAGGTCATTTCTTAAAAGCTTTCTAAACCGCAAAGAATTCTTTCTCGTTAACATGCCAAACTTTGGCTTGTTGTTCTGAGAACAATCCTGCTGTATATCTACGAGATTTTTCCCCTGTAACTGTCTTCCTAATGAGCACTGCTGCCCATCTATAATCATTGGCGTCTGTGTAGACCACCAATTCATCCTCGTCTTATGGTATAGCAAGCTTCACAAGTTATTGCAAACCTGTTTCAGCTCACGAACCCTTTTTCTATGGATTTCTTCCTATTTCCACTTTTAACTTTCTGTTTCTTTCAGAAGTGGTTGGAAATTCTTCCTGTATCTTGCAAGATCCTTAATGAAGATACCTGCAAAATTAACAACTCCCAAGAAGCTCTGCAAATGCTTCTTATCCTCGAGTACGTCTGGAAAATTGTGGATTTTCTCCACAATATGGTCATGTAACTCGATTCATGTTTCGTCATTAAGAACTCCTAGAAATTCAATTTTATTGACAGCAATAGTAGCTTTGTTTTCAGAAAGTACTAATCCTTCTCAAAATATTTCAAGACGTTTAATATGTTTTTTCATATTCTTAGATGCAATCAATAAGTCTCTTGATGTTTTTAAGAGAAAACTTGCTTTCCTCGCTAATTTCTAGCGATTTCATTTCATGCAGTGCTTCATTAAGGTTTCTGATTTCCTCCTTGGATTCCTTGTAGAAGCTATCGCTATCGATCAGTCCCTGTTGCCTGAAAGACAAAAGAAACTTTCCAATTTCTCTTATCCTACATTTTTGGATGAGTTAATTTGACATCAAAATCATCACGTTTGCTGCGAAAATTTGTAGGCATTATTCTATTAAATGTCTTTTCTCTTCTCAAAACCTATATTTCACTACCACAGTTAGTAGTAAAGATTAATAGATTTATCTGATTATCTTGCATATATCTTGCAAATATTTAAATAAAATTATTCCCAAGCAAGACATCGGCACTTGTATCATGAAAGTAGATAGGTGGTGTTTTTACCCTAAACCAAGGTGATCCAAATGCTCCTTTAATTATGATTTTAGCTTCCCGTATCCCCTTATTGAGTATTAGGATTTTCTGTGAAAAATCTCTACCTGCAATAATGGATAAGGTTTCCCTTGCTTCCTTAGGAAAAACTCCAGGTTTTGCCATGCAAATCCTTGAACCTGAATCAATATAAGCTACAAAATATTCTGTCTTATATTGATCATGTAACATACCAACACATATGTATATAGAAAAGGGACTCGTCATTCAATCCTTGTGGTAACACCATTAAGACTGAATTCCATTCCATTACCTTTTCTTTCCTATAGTTTATGATCTTTAAGGAAACTTAACCCCAAAGTCATACTCCTATTTTCTCGTCCTGCAACACCTGCAACTAAGATTTCATGGTCTGCTGTTTCTAACATCCCTTCATATCTTTCAACAACAGGTTACTGTAAATGATATAGGTCATCACAAAGAAAAAAAATTTCTTTCTTAGGATGTCAAATATAACTTGTATTTCTTTCCATCCTTCAAGTCATTTGAGTTTTACATTATCTATCTTAGTCTCTTGAGGAGTTTAAGTTTTTAATAACTCTTTCTCCTTCCCTTTGTAGCCAGTAATCCTATCTTCTGAAAAGGATATCCCGCTACTAAACTCAGTTCTAGAGATAAGTATTCTATCTAAAATTGGGTGATCTTTTATGATGATATTAACACCACCTATTCTAGGTATCCTTATAGGATCTGGTGTCATTACCTCAGCAAGTTCCTTGAAAATTCTAGGAATAGAAACAAATCTGAATGATGCGTATTGGAAAGGGCATATGCAATTCTATAAGTTATATAATACGGTCTGTTTCCTTATTTCATTAGATTTTTTCTTTTAAAATCTTGGTGAAGGGTTAAAACTCTACTAAAATCTTAATCTTTTAGGTTGTATGCAATCATATGATGAATGTCAAATATTAATTTTTCTACATACATATTACCTATCATTGTTTCAAGACAACCATGTATTAGGTTATTGATTCTTCTGTCCATTATAGATAATATTTTTTAATCAATTTCTTCATTAAAAGTTGTTTTTATTACTACTTCAATAGTTCTTATGTGGATCTATTTCATAGTAACGACTACTTCTTCTTTAAGCTTACTTAATTTTTCAAGAATTTCTTATTTAGGAATTAGTTGCATTTTCATCACATTACCAGTAAGTTCCATAGGTATAGCAAACTCACCCGAACTTACTTTGTAGATTATGTGATGTTTCCTTTAGTTCAGTCTTATCTGGTTCAAGACTTTTTCAATTCCTCAAATCTTAAATCCATTGTATGGCTGAGGTTGAAATCTTGTCTCATGATTCTTTCAATCGTTTTGTTTGACACCGTTATCCTGGAAAAGAATCCTGACAGGCTTTCGAAATTTTGAAGCCTATCTCCCTCGGTGTAATTATTCTGACTCGGTTGAAGATCCATCTGAATCAGACTCTATTTCCTCCTCATAGACACTCTCGTCTGACGAAAGATCTTCGAATTGGTAGATGGATACCAAATCGCCATAGTAGACTGTGTCTAGAATATCATTCGTTACTTCAATTTTTTTCAATTCACCACATTTCTGCAGGCAATCGGGAGATATATGCCCTCTTGCTCCACAAGTCCAGCAATTGCAGTCTTTGAAACTTTCATTGGCTCGGGTATGGGCCCGTCTGAAAGTTCTTGTAGGAGTTTTTTCAGTGGATCTTTCATTGTCTAGATTCTTGGGATGAATCCCTTATTGGTCATATTTTCTGCCCAGATTTGTATGATCTAGCTTTTGAATTGGACCACCATGATCTTCGTCGGGAAAAGGTTTTCTTGGAACTCCTGGGATAGGAGTCACTATTTTGCTTCCTCCTTTTCCTTGGCTCGCTTGATTCTCCTATAATAGCCGAAAAATCATTATTATCACAACAAAGAGGAGTTCGTTTGATTTTACCTCTCAGTCTTTTCATATTTTTCTGGATGAATGTTTGATAACACCAATCATTCAGTTTGTCTTTAAGGAAAGACATTCTTCGCGCAGCTGAATCTAGTTGTCCTTCAGGTACTTTTTATGACTGGATCAACATTTCCCTCCATGGACTGCATATCTTTGTGAAGAACATTGGAGCTGCTACTTCTATTACTACTCTAGAATAAATACTTATAAAACCAATAGATATATTCATCTAGTACGCAAATACTTCTTAGTTCAAGGTTAAAGAGAGCTTGTGTATATTCTTTAGCCTTTTCTGCTCTACTTCCTTCGAAGTAACCATCTCCAATGATGTATCTTGATGAGCTTTCCTAGCCGGTCTACTATCGTGCCTTTTGAATCTCCGGCAAGGATACTAGCTTTGGTATCTTCTGGGGTATTATCTCATCTGATCTTCACAAAACCCTAAATTTAACTCCACCGATTTTATGAAGTTTTCTTTGTCAAGTTCTAAGGTAGTTGTTGTAATCTTGATGGCTGCAACACATTCATCTATCAACTTTTCGATATTTCAGAAATCGATAACATCCAAGTTCAGTATAGCACCATATGGATGCAAGGGCTGGAGCATGGTCCTCGCCCAAGGTGTATTTTCAGGCACTTTTCTCGAATTTCTTTTAGTCGGGTTTCCACGAACATCAAAGTGGTATTAGTGTGGAAATCTGCACTTTTTCTCATCGGATGATCCTGTAGAGGATCATTGGAACCTGTGCTTACCTCTGGCGGTAGTAGTGTTGGAGTGATTTCATTGATTTGGATATTGACTAAATTCACAATCCCGATTTGGGAAAAGGATTCCACCAATTCTTGTAAATCTGATAGATCTGCTCTCGTTACCTCCATTATTTTATGGATCTAATGGATGTTATGATCAAATCTTCTCTGGTCTTTAGCTTTGGAATCTCCGTGGCCTTCCCCTTCTGATGTAAAAGAGGCACTGTTATAAGGGCGTCTTTGATTCGCTCTTGTCTAGATTTAGATGTCTCAGGGTTCTCTCTTTGGTTTCTCCTCAGATCTGCAATTTCTGCTTTCAGATCTGTAAGGCCCTTATGTAGATCAGAAAGGATCTTAAGGACCTCGTCCACTTTCAGACTCAAAGATTCTATTTTCATAGGTATATGGATTAACCTATGTTCATAGTCTTGAACTGTCTTTTGTATCTCCCTCTGATCTTGGGAGATCTTTGATGTATCTAGCTTGAGTTCTTTGCAGTCAGTTCTTTTAATCATAATTTCGGATCAATCTTCTTAGGCCCGTTGTAACATTTGTCAAGAATTTTAATGAGAAATTCCCTTCTCTGTATTTCCAAATCTTAAAAAATTACCTATTTTCATTGTAACTCGAACTTTCGTTTGGTTCCATTTTCTCTGAAAGAGTTTCCTCCATTAGTGGATAAATAATATCAAATTCAATATAATCATATATTCCTTCAATAAACCTAGGCTCTGATACCATATTTCGCGAGCAGGGGATTAGCATGAAATTAGAGATGAATAATGTGCAAAATTTTATTGAATTCATGGGACTAAAACCGTCGATCAGGGGGCAGTGTGATAATTTATTCATAACAAACGGGTGGTTTTTGATGTTAAAATTTTCATAAGAGGTTTTTGATATTTTCATATATCACACGGGTCAAAATGAATTTGACCCCTTTTTTTTATGATAAATTCAATTAGTAAGGTATTAAAGCCAAGCCAAACAAAACATCATGAGTTCAAATCTTATTTCCATCCATTTATAAAAGAAGACTTTTTACATGCTAAGCTTCACAACAAGAATACGGTTTACAAGGGAGATTACGTGTAACATATATTAAAAATATTATATGATTCGCTCCTGTAACAACTTAAATGTATGTTTAGATGAGGTGGTCATCACTAATGTTTCTTATTTGCAGCCTGCTGGAGGTCAAAGCAATATAATGTTCGGTGACGAACCGGAGGTCAAGACCACAAAGAAAATTCACAACCACAAATTTGTGGAGCTGACAGGCACCGACATTTTCAAGGGAGACGTTCCTCCAGGTACTGCAGAGAAGCCACTGAGTGTGGCCAAATTGAAAGAAATGAGCGGGAACGACATATTTGCCGATGGCAAGGTCGAATCCAGAGATTACTTTGGTGGTGTTCGCAAACCCCCCGGCGGAGAGAGCAGCATCGCCTTGCTGTAGTTTGATCTTGTGCCATGTAAGTTCTTGGGTACGTTTCTTTCTTCTGCTAGTCCTACGTTAAGTCTCCGAGGGGTTAAGGTAGCATGGTAGTAATGTAGTAAGTTCTGTATTTAGGATTGTGTACTTTTTTTATGTTCTCTAGTTCTGGGATATGGTTAATGTTGCACGAAGATCGAACCGGTTTATTTGACTATATACTTTCTGCAGCATTCCATATTTTGATTTCATTACCATAAAAAGAATCTAGGTGATCTAATTATGGAGCGAATGCAACGTTCGGTCATGAATTTGGCATGATTATAGACAGATAATTCTTACTCGAATCAGGTCTAACATAATCAAATTAATTGATTATACATCAGGTGTGGTACATTTACAATGTTGATTGGTCGATTTTCTTTAATTGTATACAAATCACACGATAAGTATATTATACTTATCCTATAATTGGTTTTGATTTAGCAAAATTTGATTTGGTTAGAATTTGTAGAGTGTTATTCGTACTTAATACATTAACGTGTTTCCTAAGAACTATTTCCTTTCCTTAAGGTTTGTTTGGTTAACAAGGAATAGGAGGGAAAGTGAAAAGGCAAGAGGAAGTGAAGAATTATAGTTTTGTATTTTAAATATTTGGAATGAGTGGAAGGAGAGTAAATTTTAAATAATTTTCTTTGTTTGGTATGGGAAAAATAAATTAAGAAGGAAATATTAAATTTCTTTTTATTTTTGACTGATTAACCTTCTCTTTGTTTTGTATTAAAAAATAAACAAGTTAATATTATATTAAAATAAATTAAGTTACTAAAAAGTTAAAATTTTGATTTTTCAATCAAGATATATGGCAAATTAAAAATTAAAAATTTTAAAATACGCAAAAGAAAAGTATGTTCACTTGATTGTTGACTTTAATGTATTTTTTATGGCGGATTTGATTTTTTGTTTTTTTTTTTTTCTTTCCTATCAAATTGGTTGTGGGCCATTTTTATTTTGGGCTTCTAACCCCCTGATGTTCTGATGCATGATCATGACCCTGCACAGGCTCTAATGACTCAGTTGGGCCAACAGCGTTTTCCCTTAACGCTTCTATCCTATATGAAATGTACATATGTAAGTAGATTCCTAATATATACCTTAGTATAATATTATATTTTATCTACTATTCCTAGAAAATCTAATCCCTACTCTGATACCACCTAATGTAGCACCCTCTATCGCTACTAGGGTTATATCTTCCATAAACGTCATATTTAAAGTAACCCATGTATCTATATATATATATATATGTACATAATCATCTAATTAATATGCACATAATCTCAACGTCATAATAGGCATACTCAACCCACGATATTTTATAAATATACATATCAAACACCACAAGGTGCTCCATCACAAGTAATCCCTACGCTTTCACGTTCTCTTTATATAAACAAAATGTGATTTGTATTCTAACTGACAATGAGGAGAAAATTACATACTGGTCCGATCTGCCTGAATATGCATTTAGTCCTAGCCTTCGACAGAAAGACACCTCAAGATCTATTCCTGAAAAAAAAAATGTCAGCAAATGAATGAGCCTACAACTCAGTAAGTAAATAACTAACTCTATCTACATATGTATATCAAATATAGCCCCAAACAAGATAAGTAGGCAACATGCATAGCATATAGTCAGTTTAATTCCAACATAATTAGTTTTATTGCATCACATAGCTAACTCGCAATAAAACAATCAATTAAACCCCTTTTTTCCTAATTTGCTTATCAGAAAGTGATATCGTGTTTTTTCCGTCAACTCAATTTCACCATTATATAAGTTCAAGTGAATCCCCTTGACAGCCGGCTTATCAATCTCATTTCGCATCACAGCTCTTTCAATTCGCATCATAGCTCTTTTATTTCACATCATAGCTCTTTTATATCGGATCATAGCTTTTTTACATTGCATCATAGCTCTTTTCACATCACATCTTTTTCATATCGCATCAAAGCTTTTTTCATTTTATTTCTTTCAAATATCGCATCAAAGCTCTTTTTATTTTATTTCTTTCAAATATCACATCATAGCTCCTTTTATTTTATTTCGCCTTACAGGCTTTCAATAACATCAAGGAGTATTCACGTCATAATTATATTTAATTTCCACCACTCCTTCATTTCCACATATTACCCTTCTTGTAAGCAACTAATAACGTAAAATCATATATTGATACATTCTCATTTTCAGACACCCACAACACATCATACAACAAATATAACATTTCAACGTATTCTTTCATTTCACGTACACCATGTAGTCAATCAAATTAAATTATCCACCACACATATATTTCAGATAAGCCAGTTTCAGCATGAATCACAAATTTATATAACAATAATACCACAAATAAAGGAAACATATAGATAACACTAATTATTCACTTACCTCAATCTTATAATACTTTTATCTATTCAATAGGTAATGGTTCAGTCTTTCACTTTATTCCCGTATCCTATAATGAGTTATACCAAATATAATTAATATATCAAGAATATCGTAAATTTTTTAAATAGAATATTAAATATTATTCGCACAATTTTTAATAATTTTTTAATATTTTATTTTTACCGAAATATAAATCTTCATTCTAGTTCTTCTTAATAACTAGACACTCTAGGAAGATAAATACTTATAATTTATCATTTAAGTCGTAGGTATTCATTTAACCAAGTCTCATATATATTTATAACTATCATTTTTAATAACATCCCTAAATTAGATTATCATTATAAACCTCATTTTTTCTCTTTAATAATATGATATTTCTTAAATATAATTTTTCAGAATATTTCTATGAATTTCCTGTCAATCCCTCGCTACTATATACTTTAATAAAATAACAATACGTAGAATTGCGTATTTGGTTAATAATTCGATGGAATTGTATAAATTAATTATAGTAATATGTAAATTTAACAAATTTAATAATATAATTAACCAACGATATATTTTTATATCCGATTTGATATTCAATTCAACACTATTTTAAATAATCAAACTCGTAAAATATTCTGATTGAATAATAAATCGCTCAATATAATCATTATTTAATAAATGAACTAATTAAATAATATAATTATATAAATTAATATAAATTAAAATGCTCTATTTCCTTTTTTTATTTTCATTTTATTTGTCTTTACACTCACATCCTATAGCTAAATTGATATATTTTTTTTATCATGATATTATTTTATTTCTTACTCATATATTTGTATCTATTAAATTTTTATTTTAGTTGTCTTTACACTCATATCCTATAGTTAAATTGATATTTTTTCTTTATCATTATTTTATTTTATTCTTATATATTATTTTTTATGATACTGGAAAGCTATTGAATTAACAATTTCTATCCTTTGCTCTTTTTTTTTTCAATTAAATTTTAATACTTATTTATCTTTTACTATTTAATTTTCTCGATGTCTATGATAATTACTTGATTTTGTTATATAAAAATAAATAAATTAATTTAATATTAGTAAAAACATATTTCATTTTTAAAATTTATTTTTATAATTCTAATTAATTTTTCATTTAGTATTTTTTCTATTTATATATTTATTATTTTGTGTCTTTTATAGACCAGTTTATATATATGTATATATATATATATATTATAATTACATCCGTTAAATTTATATTTTATAGTTTAATTTTGTTGTTCTCTGTCAGATTTTTTTTTTCTATAAGAATGAACAAATTTATTTAGTGTTAATCGACACATATTTTATTTAATATTTATTTGTATAATTCTATTCAAACTACGATTAAATTTTTATTTCTATTTAAACAGTTACCTCTTTGCCTTTTTTTTTTTATATATATTATAATTATAATTTCGTCCATTCAATTTGTATATTATAATTTATGTTTTCATTCCTTTTTAGATTTTTTTTATTTATTTTGTTTTTATATTTGCAACAAAAAGAAACAAATTCATTTAGTGCTAATAGGTACATACTAAAGTACATATCAAATTTAATATTAATTTGTATAATTTTACTCAAATTATTATTCTTTATTTCTAGTTAAATATTTACCCCATTGTGTTTTTCATATATCATTTTTTTATATCTATTATAGTTTCATCTATTAAACTTTTATTTTTATAGTTTACTTTTTGGTTCCTTTTCTGATTTCTTTTCTATTTTTTTTTTATTTTTGTTTTTCAACAAAAGGAACAAAATCATTTAGTGCTTATAGGTACGTAAATTATAAATATTTTATGATTCTACTTAATTTTGTATTTAAATTTTTAACCTTTTTTTTTTTATCTTTTTATCACTTATTTTTTATATATATTATAATTAAGTAGAAAAACAAATGCAAATGCAACCCCCTGTGATAACGCAAATGAGCAAATTACTCCCTTATGAAAAACAAATAACGATTTACCTTCCTATATTTTTTAAAATACAACAATTTACCCCCATATAATTTTTAAAATGAAGCAATTTACCTCCCTGTATAAGGAGGTAAATTGCTTCATTTTAAAAAGTACAAGGGGATAAATTATTATATTTTTTTCATAGGGGGATAAAGAGCTCATTTTCAATATCACAGGGGTATAAATTGCTATTCACTCAATATTTATTTGTATGATTCTACTTAATTTTGTATTTAAATTTATAACCTTTTTTTTTTATCTTTTTATCACTTATTTTTTTATATATATTATAATTTCATCCATTAAGTTTATATATAATTTTTTTTCGAATTATCTAAACGTGATGCAACCAAATCTATGATGATATGTTTCTTAATTATTTGCATTTACATGTAAATATATGTATTTATGTATTTTTAATTTGAGCTATTTTTGAAAGAATCTTATTCAATAAAATCTTATTTTATGTTAATAAAAGTCCTTTTGTTTTTTTTTACAGCTAGCGATAATGTATTTATGATTCAATTGAACTAAGCCATTTCATTTTTATTGGTACTCATTTTATTTTTCATTTCATGATAATTTATGCCTATTTTTTTAGTTCAAATCGATGAGACTTTGAGATTATTTTATTAATCGTCCATCTTTCTATATATATATATATATATATATTTCTGTCAGTTGTCTTCTTTATAATTTATTAAAAATAAATTTAATTTCATTCTTTATATTTTATTTTATTTTTTACAGATTAAGATAATTTTAGATTTATATACTTTAATATAGATTTTGATGGTACACAAATTATAATAAAAAATACATTTAATTAATTATATATTTTTCAATAAAGCTGGATTTTTGTTAAAAAACTATCTTCATATTTAATAGGATGTCATAATTTTATGAAAGTAATCTTTGTAAAATACAAATTTTGGCTACTAAAATATTTGTACGTATAGGAAAATATTATTTTTGATAATAATCAAAATAGATTAAAAATTCAAATTTATTATATTTTATTTATTAAAAATAAAAAATTTTATATTACGAAAGAGATATAAAAAATTATATAATCGTACATTGCATGTACTCTAGTAGTAGTATATGTATGTGGTGAAATGTAAAACGAATAAAAAAGTTGTAATAAGTTTGGGAGGGAAAAGAGAAAAAAATGTAACGACGACTCCGCTGGGGATCGAACCCAGAATCTCTGGTTCCGTAGACCAGCGCCTTATCCATTGGGCCACGGAGTCATTGTTTCTTGTCTCTCGTTGATAGTTTAATATAAAACTATTTAAGACTTGTTTAAATTAATATCAAGCTTTAACAATTGTGTTTGAATTTGATTTTATTGCTTTAATCAAGCTCAAACAAGTTTTAATTTGATCAAATATGAATCGAGGTAGAGTAATTTGATATTTGTGCGTATATTTTATTATTTTTGCACTAATTGAGTCGAGTTCGAGTCGAGTTTCAAAGCTTATCGGACAAAATATTTTTTTCAAATTTTGTCGAATAGTTTGATTTAATTTTCTGCACTACCTATAGCTTCATGAGTAACAAAGTGGAGTTGCCAAAAGGTAAATTTAGTTAAATTTGGTATAATTATAAATATATTTTTGTTATTTGACAAATCATAAATATCATCTTGACTTTAATATCCGTCTAACAACGAGCCAATTCCACTAGCATTCATTAGATTTCCATCCAATTTTTGTAGTGAATTGACAAAATATCATTTTGAATTATAAATTGTAATTTTATATATTTTTCGAATTTTTTTGACATATTTTATGAACTAATATTTTCTATGGATCATTTATTGTTCCCATACTCAATTTTTTTATATTTTTTCAAATATATATATATATATATTAAAATTTTCAGTAAGATAATTTACTAATGTCCGCTGGAGGATTATATAATTATTTTTTATTTTGATAAATATTTATAATATTTTAAATAATAAAAAGTGTTCATAATTATATAAAAAATTAAAAAGAAAACGTAATAAAACTTTAGATTGACACATTTACATGTTGTGGCGTATATTTGACTCATTCTTGAAAGCCGGAAAAGCTAAGAGAGAACATAAATAATAAAACTTAGACTATACTCGTTTGTTCCTAATCCCCCACCCACTATCATTTGTTCTCAGACGAAAAGAGCTGAAGCCTGAGGGCATATTCTTGGAGTTGGGGGTGTTGAAGTTTTGGAGGTGATGAATGCATGTCAGGAAAAGTTTACAGTATGCGGAAAAGATAGTGGGAACCTTATCATCATCGTAATCAGTAAAGAATCCGAAGCATAGAAGTAGCAGGAAATGGGGAGAAAGCAGGAGCAAGAAGAGAAACAAGAACAAAAGCAGCAATCCAAGTCACTGAGGAGTAAAGCAGTTCACTTTGTATCTGATCTAACCACTGTTTTGCTCAACCCCATCTCTGATAAACCCTCCAAGCCGCCTCCAAAGCCATCTTCTCATGTAAAACTTCAATTATTCTCCGAAAATCTTCTTTTTGTTTGTTTTGTGCTTTTGTTCTGTTTGTTTGCTGCCTGTTGGTTTTCTTTAGGTGTGATGTGGGAATAGGATTTTGGTTATTTGATTGTCAGAGTTCCCTTTTTTGTTGCCTAATTTTTGAGGGCCCATTTGGATTTATGAGCTGTTTGATCAGAATTTTATGGGGTTTTAGATTCTAGGTATGCAGAGCTTTGAATTCGTTTCTTGAAGCTGATGTTTAGGGTTTTGATGTACTTTAGTGTAGCTAAATGATTGTATATTAGAGGACCAGTTGATATATCCGTGGTGCTATTTTTGGATATAGTTTAGCTACATGCACTAGTCGGATTTGCTTAAGAACTGAGTATGTGATTATTACATTTCTGTTTTTTTGATAGCGTAGCCTATTAGAAAACCCATTTAAAATTGTTCTAACGTGTTGTACTTGTTTGTTCATTGCATGGGCAATGGAATGACAATTCTGTTATTTTCAGATGATGCTTGTGATCTTTTAGTTAAAAAGAATGATCAATCTGTGTCGATTGGGGTTAGAACTACGTTAAAGAAGTATCTATGAGTCTGGAGGGGGGGGACAGGGTGGGACAGAAAGGGAAAATGGGATAGCATTTCAGCATATGAGCTAAATTTGTTATGGAGTCTACTTATAATTGGCTGCCTTCGCCTGTCATGTGGACTATAATGAAGGTTGACCACTTTAAAGTTGAGAGTCTTGATTAAGTGAAGAAGATACCCTTTCTCTTTTTTAAATTGCATCAAGCACCCCTTTCTTTCCATTTTCATTCGCCTCATTTCATCACTAATCTTATTATGAACATTTGCTACTGGATGTGACAGGATGATGTGAATAACTCCGAGAACAGTCACTCAGATATAGAGGAGGGTTCGAATGACTCTGTTGATGGCCCTGATACATCATCTTTTACGGCATTTCTCTATTCACTTTTAGCATCCTCAGAATCTCGGAGTAACTCTAACTTTGAAGAGAAAATAGATTCTGATGACAATCTGTTTAAGCCATCATCTGAGCCTACAGTAACAAGAGAGAATGCCAAAAAGAAAAGTTTGTTCTCAAGGGGTAAACAATCCCTTGGTAAAGCATTCTATCAAGCTGCTAAACTAGGTGGTTTTCGAAATCAAGGCCCAAAAGGCAGTTCTGATATGGTAGTTGGCAATGGAAGTAATTCTAAGACATCTGTGGATGAAGGGATTCCAATGCAAACTTTGAATGAGTCACTGTCTTCAGAAAATCTTCCTGAAACTTCTGAACCATCATTGCTTCTCTCTGAAAAGACACGGAGTGTCCTTTATGCTGCACTCCCTGTGATTGTTCAGGGACGAAAATGGATGCTATTATACAGGTTCAGAATCCTTAAGTGAACTTTTTTATTACATTTCCATTTCTTAAATTTGATTTTGCATGTTCATTCTGCAACTCAATTGCTCTAATTTGTTATCTTTCAGTACTTGGAGGCATGGTATATCCCTTTCAACATTATACAGAAGAAGTATGCTCTGGCCCGGCCTCAGCCTGCTGGTATTCTTTTCCTATCTGTTTTCTTATGTTATTTCTATCTATATTTAATGTCATAGATTAAACCATCGGATACAGCTTTAAGCCAGTGACTCTCTGAACATAAGTAACTGCATGCATACTTATTTCTATCTATAAGTATTTACATTCCTTCTACTTGTTTCATTTGGCTGTGAAAGCTTAACAAATTGAGCCATCACTGAGGTGGTTAGCTTTGTACAACTGTAATATACATGATGTAATATTAATATGTTACTTTACAATTTCTGCAACTTTTTCCATGAATACTATTAAACTGCTCCATATTCTGTCAACCTGGCTTTAAATTTTGTTGGAAATATTTGTTCTTTATTTATTGCGTTTAATAGTGTAAAAACCTAAAGCCGTCGTACTAAGCATCATGGGTGCGGATACATGGCTGACTTTTAGCTTCTCTTGCCAAAAGCCACATAAATATGACATTAAAAGATATAGTTCTCTATTGCACATCCAAAGTCCAAGATTTGCTTTGCTTGTCGAGACTTGAGAACTTAAGTGCAAGGTTAGGTATATACAAAAGCTTTTACCAGCTTCATATCTTTCTCATTTTCATCACTTTCTTAAGATTTTCATTCTCATTGCTGAAAACTTATCAAAAGTTTTTAGCTGGTTGAAGTTTATTCAAATAACACAAAGAAAAAAAATTCTATTTAGAATTGCAGTTGTCACTAGTCCTCTTTATTTAGTTTATGCATTTGCATTTTCAAAAAAATTCTCATATATAAATTAAAAATATGTATTAATCAATAGAATGCTGTCGTTGTTCAGTTATGATATTTATTTCGAATGATTTTCATGATTATAAGATTATTACTTTGTGCCTTGCACTATGTAGGAGCTCGTTTTTCTTCTATTCAGAATCATTCTTCATAGTTTGGAAACACTTGCTAGAAATCGGTTCATTACTCATATTTGCTAAAGATACACTCCTGATTCTCTGAAGTGTCTATAAATGATCTAGCGGGAAAATTATTTGTTTAATCCTTTAAGTTTGCCAGCTATTAATTTCAGTCTTTTAAGTTTATGCGTTTTAGTTAGTCCTGTAACTTTCATAAATGTGTAATTTTAGTCTTCTGACCCAATTTCGGACAATTTTACCCTGTACAACTTTTTAAAGAGTAAATTTAGTCCACCTCTCATAACTAATGCTCACATAGAAGGTATGAATTTATAGAGACTTAGTTTTATTTTGGAAGTATGTTGGGTCTTTTAAAAGCATTAGGATGGACTATTAATCTTTATCATCAAAAGGGCAAAAGAGTCCTAAATTAGGCTAAAGGACCGAATCTATACAAAATTGATAGATGACGGATTAAATCTAATATTGCCAAAGTTAAGAACAAAAAGGAATTTGGGTCAAAGTTATAGGACGAAAATTTTCTTTTAACCATGATCTAGCATATTTTGTAATCTCGTCTCATGCTTTAGAAATTAATGTTATATTTTGACCTTAATGATCTGCAGATTTGTCTAGAATATGTGCATAATTTTGGGTGCCATTTGAACCTTTTTGTGATTATGAGGTATCGACTACCCCTTTGTTGCTTAAGAACAAGAAACCCAAGCGATCCTTTGCTCATTTGTGTGTGTGCATGTTAATGTTTACTGTAGGCTCTCCATGTCAACCTACTTTAACCTTTTATAACATTGTCTGCACCTGATGCCCCTTGGCTACAAATGCTAGGTTACTGCTTATTCACACTCATGCTTTTTTGGATTTTTCCTGAAATAGCATTTATAGATATCATCTAAACTGAGATCCTCCTTGGCTTGGCTCGTCCTGGGGTGTACATGCAAGTTTGTCTTTGCTCTTTTTTCTTTGTTAGGTTGTTGGGGATCGTAATGGTGCAGTATTTGGTGGCTTGGTTGAGGCACCTTTGAGACCAACAAATAGGAGAAGGTATCAGGTAATGATGATCGTAAAAACTTTTTACTTTACATGGAATAATATTCTTTTACTCAATGCTCTCAAATTAAATCTTCATATTGTTACAGGGATCAAACAGTTCGTTTGTCTTTACGAATACCTCTGGTCATCCTCTTATATTTCGTCCTACAGGTATCAATTCTTCCTTTTATCAAAATTTTAGGGTCCAATTCTTTCTTCTCTTGTTTGGGGAAGGTTGAAGTGATATCTTTGTCATAGTTTGCTTGCTTGGCCGGCTTAACAGTATCGGCTGAATTATTTAGACATTCCTGCATATGGTTTTGAACTTCGCACATCTTTTATGTAATTGCATTAACTATTAGGACACCTTGTCTAATTCTTTACGAAAACAATTTCAGAATTTTAACTGCCTTGTTTGTTTTCTTTTTCATGAAAGTTCAACTCAGGTTAACATTGGGCTTCCTGTGTAGCTCCATCTCAATTGCTTATTCATTACATGATAGCGCATCTACTAGCTTGTGCTCTAGTTTCCACTTGCCGTGCTAGTGTTGCAACTTGAATCTCTGTATGTAATATGCAAAGCCATTCTAATGGTAATAACAGATTGCTAATTATGGACATGGAATAGGAAATAGTGGGGAATATGATGTATCAGACACAAAAATACTTGAATTGGAGTTTGCAGTGCCTCACACATTTGTGATGGGGAAATTATGTGTATCGAGTGTTAGATAGTTACATGAGGCAACTTGTACTTACACATTTTATGGTCAATCTGCAGGCTCCAAAAATTATCAGTCCTAGGTCTCAGCATAATACGCCCCATTATCCATATTACTTTATTTTTCAAGAATATTCTTTAGGACGGTAATTGACTAATTGTATATGTTTACTCTCTCTCCTTCACCTTGCTTCTGAACAGAATAATGTTAAAGAATAATGGCTGTGGTTATGTACCCAACCAGCAAGATCAGATAAAGCTTAGATGGTGATAACATACACGGTAGGAATGACTTGGTATTTACTGGAAACATCTGGAGAGAGACATTAAGCCAGTTTGTCTTTGGATGAGTAGCCTGGGTAGAATGATAAAAGAAGAATTTATTCAAAGAAATGCATTTGTGTGGACATCCCCCAGGTGAAGTCTAGAGTTCTCAATTTGGAGAGTTTCTAATTATTGCAAATCCAAGAAGAATATAATTAATCATTGAAGTGTTACCTTGAGAATACTAATGAATCATTTTATGAATAATTAAATAATTGTCTATGGATGGGTGTTTACCTACCAGGATCCATACCCAACAAATATGTGTAACTGGTACTTGTATACCCTACTCGGATCCTATCTATAGAATACCAATTGGGTCTCCCTCATATTATATCCTAAACAATTAGGTTTGCTTTGAGGCTTACCCATTAAATTCTGTTACTTTGTCCATAATAAGTTTGAAAAAATAGTTTCTCAAATTTCAGTTTACATAAAAAAAAATGAATGAAGCAATTTTACATGTTTTTCGTAATGATAACGAGAACATGTTGCTATGTTAGTTTATAGAAAATATTTCATGAACTTGTGATCGATAAAATAAAAACTATCCGAATTTTCAACTTATGCAAATTTACCGTCATTGATATATAAATAATGATCTGACTTTGTTTAAATAATAGATTGTTAGCAATTGATTATACAATCATGATAGACACAAGATAGGAACGAAAATTGAAAAATTGGTGAAAAAAATTAAGTTGCGTATGAAAAACATATTTTAACCTTGGAATAAATTTTTTTATCCATTTGAACTTGTGTTCAACTTTCATTTGATGATTTTCGACAATTCAAATTCAAACAAATTTTATCTATTCCATATCTTAGTCTACCTTAACTAATTTAAATTTCTCATAGATATATTTTTTTCATTTTCTAAATTATTATGTTACATGCAAATTAATTTTATCATAAACTTAATTTGGAAAAAAAATTAAACATGAAGCACTCTAGCAAATTTTAAAAGTATCAATACATATAAAAAAATATGTACAAAATGTAATAATTTTTAGATGACAAGGTAAATCTATTTATCAAAGTTTGCAAATTCAACGATTTAATGTGCATATTCGAGTATTAGAATTTACATGTACCAATACCCATACCACGGGTATTTTAGAGTGTAAACCCTTGGCTTATTTATATTAATAAATAAAAAAAATAAAAAAAGACAAAAGTGGTAGCTTTTTGAAATTGCTAATAATTTGAGGACTTGCCAATTTTTTTTAATTATTTTTTAATTTTAGGGTGAAGTCGTGGATGGAGATCACAACTTCAAGTGGATTTTTTTTCATTTTTTTAATTTATTATCTTAATTAATTAAATTGTTAATAATTAAAAATTTTACTAAGCATAATCAATAATAAATTTAAAAAATTTTATTAATGAAAAAAAAATACAATCATTTATTACAAATATTATTTGTCATCTATGACCTCACATTGGCATATTAGGTTATCTTGAAATACCCTCACTTTGTTGGGATTGTTGTCTTGTTTGTGGCCAATCCATCTCAATTGAAAACGTGTTGTTTGGCTTCGACCAAAACGGCTAGAGACACAAAAAGGAGTGTCGTGGACCAACTCAAATTTTGGGACATTCTAATAATCCCAAGAGAATGCTCTAATCACGTCCCATAGACAGAGGAGAAGTTGTAACCATGTCTCGTGGTGGTGGGGGCATTCTTGTGGGATTATTGGGATGTTGAAATTTGAATTGGTCCACGACACTCTTCTTCGTGCCTCTACTCATCCTGGTCGAAGCCAAAGAACACGTAATGAATTGAGATGGATTGACCACAAATACGTGAAAGACAACAATCCGAACAAAGTGAGGGTATTTCAAGACAACCTAACATGTAAATGCGAGGTCGTAGACGATAAATAATTTTTACCGTAGATGATTGTATTAAATGCATTAAAAACATAAGGAGTTTTACATGTTACAACTCCTTATGTTACAACTCCTTAAGTTGTTAGGATATTATACGGTAAACATTTACATGTTAGGTAAGTTGTAACATGTTAGGTAAGAATTGTAGATTTGGTAAATGCATTAAAAACTCCTTCTGCAATTCTTATTCAGCTTATGCCGTTAATTTTTTTTAGGTGTAGCCAACCAGTGATGTGCTCTGTTTATGTTTCTATGTAAAATATAGGTATCCTTCTCATCTTATCTTCAACAACTATATTAATATGAAAATTTTGAGCTTTTGACTGTTTCAGATGTCAAACAGACCCTGTACTGTTTATTGCTCTTGGTAAAGTTAAGAGTTTGGTGTTAAGTGCTGAGGACTGTTGTAGAATATACAAAATTGCAGTGGAAAACTGCAGTCAAGACCCTAGAATTGTTGTTGCGATGGTTAGTCTGAAAAAGCTCATTTTTTCTTGCCCAAAAATTGTTTCGAGTTTACTCAGCTAATTCATCATATCTAATTAGAGCAGCATGATTCAATTATACAATTCAATAGATTATGAGGCTGCAGGGAGAATGGCTTAGTTCTTCGTTCTCAATATTGACGCCAATGCCCCCTGAACCTAATATCTATTTTCTTGTCTGGTTTGATGAGTTTCAGTTTCAGTAATTGCAAAATCAAACTTTTTCTTTTATGCTGACACATACCTGTAAAACAGGCATGAATCGCTACTTTACCTTGTGCTCTACCGATTATTTGGCCATGGGTGGTGGTGGTCATTTTGCACTATATTTGGACGGAGAGCTGTAAGCTTTTCATTTTCTTTAGTTTTAGTTTCTGGTTTCCTATTTGTTTCGATATGTATCATGCTCAACTTCTGTCATCACCCCAGATCAAGTGGATCAAGTTCATCCTCAGAAACCTATGGAAACCCTTGTTTGGCTCGCACAGAAGATTTTGATATCAAGGAAGTTGAGGTATTCAAAGGCATTTCATCCCTTCATTCTCCATTACTTAAACCCCCCCCCCCCTCCCCAAAAAAAAAAAGCAACAGTTATCCAGTCGACTGTAGTATACATGTTGAATATTTAACTACTTCGTCCTTAGTAACATGATGGTGCTATATATTGTTTTGCTTAATGTAGCTGTGGGGTTTTGTATATGCTTCCAAGTTCGATGAGATGATTGCTTTATCACGAACAGAGGCACCAGGAATCTGCCACTGGTAGATAATCTGTTGATCATGTGT